>NC_056744.1:985937157-986062157 GCF_019279795.1 Protopterus annectens
AGCTAGAAGTTCTTGAATTAAACAATTGTAGGAGAAACGTAGTTATCTGAAGAGTGCTGTGAGTTCTGTAAGAAGAAGATACAGTGCAACCGATACTGATGGGAGACTAATACCACAGGTACTTGAACAGTGCAGGGGGTAGGGCTGAGATAGCACAGTAAATAGGTTTAGGTCACTTTGACAGCAATTTCAGAAAGGCATTCAATGGCTAATATATAGCATGGACTACTGTAGTGCTTTGAGATGTGCAGCATTGTACAGATCAGTCCAAACGAAAGCAAAGCTAGGCCAGACAGCAAAAATTATACCAAGCCAAAAGCAAGAAACAGCCAATATGAAATCTCCATGTTTGCAAACTTCAAGCAAATGCAAATTCCCATTCTCTGACAAGAAAAAAAAAATGCTAGTTTAAAATAAAATCAATATTTACTAAAAGCAAGGCACTTCCTTGGAGTTAGACGAACCATGTCATTAGTCAATTACAGTGAGTGAATCACTCTTAGGTCAGCAACTTTATGCAGTTCAGTGCAAACAAGAGGCAGAGCAGTGCAAATCAGCAGAATTGTAGCAGGCCAGTCACAAGTAACAGTCAGCAGGAACCCACAATACTAATCACCTAACAGCAAGTAGATGCTCATAACACTGCAAATTCTCCAATCACAAGAGATAAAGTACAGTTGTGTACACTTACCATAAATGTAGATGTTCGAGTGTATTCACTGTTGCAGTCATCACTTTCGGGTTATCTGCTTGCAGTAGCCCTCAGTCAGCCTGATTAACAAAGTCTTGGGTCCTGCGTTGGTTGCTGTCCCTTCTTCCATGACGTCAGGTCGTCAGGGGTATAAAACATGCAGCCGACGCCATTACATCAGTCTTTCTTGCCCCAGATGTCAGGTGCCCCCTTAATGGGAAGCAATTAAATCTACAAATATACAAGGTTATACCTCCAACAAAAAAGCAAATACACCAAAAAGCTTTTAAAAATAGCAAAGGAAAGTAGAGGTATATCCAAAAAAAGAAGGGGGCTGGAGGGAGGGTAACTAGGCTGCAACAGTGAATATACACGAACATCTACATTTATGGTAAGTGTACACAACTGTACTATGTTCTTCGTGTTTTACTGTTGCAGTCATCACTTTTGGGTAGATTCCCAAAGCTAAGGATGGGAGGAGGAATTTAAATAGAATTAGGACTAGCTAAAAGGCTCTGGAAGACTGCAGTGGCAAAGCCAGCTCTGGATTTATTGAAAATTTGCAGCTGCTAATGCTTGGTGAAGGTATGTACAGAACTCCAGGTAGCAGCTTCTAGGATGTCCCTGGTAGGGACACCTCTGAGAAAGGCTGTAGAGGTAGATGCAGCCCTGGTAGAGTGGGGTCTGATCCCCTGTGGGATAGGTTTTCCATGGTGTTTGTAGCAGAAATGAATGCAATGGCCCATCCATTTGGAAATGGTTTACTTTGAAATAGCCTTCCCCTCTGCCCTTGCAGAAAATGCCACCAGCAGTTGATCAGATTTCCTTTGAGGTTTAGTTCTGTCCAAGTAGAATATAAGTTGTCTGTGCACATCTAAGGAGTGCAGAATCCATTCCCCTTTGTTCTGTGGACTAGGAAAGAAGGTTGGCAAGTGTATGGACTGATTAAGGGCCACACTGGATACCACTTTGGGCATGAAGGAGGGATTGGTCCTGAGGGACACCCTGTCCGCATGAAAGATGATGAAAGTTTCCACTGCCATGAGGGTCTGTAATTCAGATACCCTTCTTGCTGAAGTGATTGCTAAAAGGAAAGCTGTTTTCCAAGAAAGGAATTTTAAGTCTGCAGTGGCAGCTGGCTTGAAAAGAGGAAGAGTGAGCTTTTCCAATACAAAGTTGAGGTCTCAGGCTGGAGTTGGAGCTCTCCTGGGTGGTCGTAGATTTTTGGCCCCTCTGAGGAACTGCTTAAGCAGTGGATGAGAGAAGAGGGGTGGTTCTGTGTTATAATGAGCTGAGATGGCTGAGGCATGAATTTTGATGGAGGAGAAAGACAGGCCCTTATGAAGCATCTCAGTTAAGTATTGTAAAATCTCAGGTAAATTGGGCACTGTTGTGCTCATTCCCTGAGCTTGGTTCCAGGCACAGAATCTTTTCCATTTTTCAGCGTAAGACTTTCTGATACTAGGCCTCCTTGCCTCTAAAATTATATCCATCACTGGTTTACTGAGGGATGGTAAAGGAGAAATTATGTAATTAGCCACGCTGCTAGATTCAGTGTTTGAAGTTGAGGGTGCAGAATTTGGTTCTCCTGCTGAGAGAATAGAGTAGGAGTCTGAGGCAGGTGCTATGGGGCCCACAGTGACACACTGCACAAGAGGGGGTGCCAGTGTTGATGCGGCCAGTCTGGTGCAATCAAAATCATCCTTGGTTTGTCTTGTTTGATCTTTAGTAGTACTTTGGAGAGCAGAGGCAGAGGAGGAAAGGCATAAACTGATAGGTTTTTCCAGCTGAAGCACAAAGCATCCACTTTCCAAGCTTGTTTGTGAGGAGTCCTTGTGCAGAATTTGTCCAACTGATGGTTTTGCGGGGAGGCAAACAGGTCTATATCTGGGCTCCCCCATTTGCTTGTCAACATGTTGAAAATCCTTGGTTCCAGTTTCCACTCGTGTGGGTCCATGAGGTTTCTGCTTAGTTCATCTGCCAGAGTATTTAGTTTTCCTGGCAGGAATTGAGCTTGTAAATGTACTTGATAGCTCAGGGCTGTGTTCCACAATGCCATGACTAGTCTGCAGAGGGGGTAAGAATGTGTACCCCCTGCTTGTTTATGTACCACATAGTGGTGTTTTCCATCTTTATCATTAATTGTCCTGGAAGAATGTAGTCCTTGAAGGCTGTCAGAGCATTCTGTACAGCTAACATTTCTTTTTGATTGATATGCAGGTGCATTTGACTTGGGTTCCATTTGCCCTGAATGCACTGCCTTGCCAGGTGGGCCCCCCCATGCATAGTTTGACACATCTGTTGTTAAAGTTTGGGTGGCAGGGGGTAATGAGAATGGTAGTCCCCTGTTCTGGTGGCAGGCCTCTGACCACCAAAGGAACTCGAGGCGTAGGCAAGGTATGATAGGGATCATTGTTTTTAGTTCCTGTGAATGTTGAGACCATAGGCTTTTGAGATACCATTGCAGTTTCCTCATACACAGCCTTTCATATGGAATTAGAAGAATACAGGAGGCCATGAACCCCAAGGCTTGCAGTATTTGCCCTGCAGATAACTGAGTTTTTGTGGCCACTTGTTTGAAGTAGGTTGTCAAATGAATCCATTTCTCTGGTGTGAGGAAAGCCAGCTGGGAAGTTGTATTCAAGCTTGCTCCCAGGAATATAATTTGTTGACAGGGTACCAGGTGTGATTTCTTTTCATTTATGGTGTACCCCAGACAAGTCAGTACCCTTTGAACAAAGGCCAGATGATTCAAAAGTATGTCCTGGCTTTCTGCCTGAATTAGACAATCATCCAGATATGGGTATATTTGAATATTTCTTTGCCTGCAGATTGCAATGACTGAAGCTAGGCACTTTGTGAGTACCCTGGGCGCAGTAGATAAACCAAAGGGCAGTGCAGAGAACTGATAGTGCATGTAGCCTCTTTGAAGCATAGGTATCTTCTGCAAGACTCCCTGTTAGGGATGTGCAGGTATGTTTCTTTTAAACCTAGTGTTGCCAACCATGCATCTTTGCCTAGTATAGGAAGCAGCTGGTGAAGAGTCAGCATCTTGAATTTTGGAATCACCAGAAAGGTATTTAGAGTAGAAAGGTCCAGGATAGGATGCCATGTATTGCCTTTTCTGGGTACCAGGAAAAGTCTCGAATAGAACCCTTGTCCCTTTTCCTCTTCTGGTACCAACTGAATAGCCCCCATACTTAAGAGAGAGAATACTTGACTTTGGGCCTCTGCCCACTGATTTGGGGGTAGATCTGGCCACCTGCTTGGTGTTGGTAAGGTGTGAAAGTAAAATCTGTATCCTTCTGACACTATATTTAAAACCCATTTGTCCTGGGTAATGAGTTCCCAATTTTTGGCCTGCAGACCAATCTTTCCACCTAAAGGAGCATTCAGTTGGGAAGTGCTTGGAAGTTTTAGAAGCAAGTCATTGAGACTGTTTTCCATAGGGGGGAGTCTTACTACTCCCTGATTTGGGTGCAGACACCCCCCACTGCTTAGTCTTGTGTGTCACCTGGGACTGAAACCTGGGGTTTCTGCTATGTCTGGGTTTGGCTTGAGAAGACCTTGAAGAGGCAGGAAAGGACCAATTCTTAGAGGGCCAGTGCCTACTAAATCTAGGAGGCTGAACTTGTAAGAAATCTTTAACAGTTTTCATAGATATAGCTTTATCTTCCATCTTTTTAAGAACTTCTTCAGCCTTGTTGCCAAACAGGCAGTCCTGATTTAAGGGATCATCCAACAATTTAGCTTTAACGTGATCAGGTAAAGATTGCTCCTTAAGCCAAGCATGCCTTCTGAGCACAGAACAAGAAACAGCAGCCCTGCAAGAGGCCTCTAAAGAATCAAATCCACATTGCAAAGTATGTTTTCCAATCTGTTCAACAGAATGCATTAAATCCTGTATTTCTTTATTTTCTGTACGGTCAGGAATCAACATAATTTTCTGTTTAAGCCATCCAATAACATGTTGTTGATACTTTAACATATGAAACTGGCAGATTAAAGTCCTAATGGCCAAGGTTGCAGAAGTGTAAACCTTCTTACCATATCTGTCCAGCACCCTGGAGTCTCTATCAGAAGGGGTACAATTTTTAGCAGTAGAAGCCTTAATGCCCTTGGGTCCCTGTGAAATAGTTTCTGGATCTGCAATAGGATTTTTAAAAAGGAACCCTGTAATATCTGTCATGTTTTCTGGGGACAGGAGGCAAAGAATCAGGGGCCAAACTAGATTCCAAAAAGGCATCATCAACAATGTCTAGTAAGGAGGAATAGCTAAAGGCCTATGCTGAGGCAGGAGTAAGAAATCCCTGAGCCTTTTTTTGAATCAGAAAAATCCTGGCTTCCCCAGTGGAAATGCTCCCTTAGAGTATGTAAGGTTTCACCAAAAGAAAAATCCTCTGGAGGGGAAGCAGAGGGAATAGAGTCCTCTGCATCAGAATCCTCATAAGTAGGTAAGGGCAAATCCGGATCATCAGAAGAATCAGAAAAATCAGAATCCTGGTCAGAAGATTCATAAACAAATTCAGTCCTAGGTCTCTTAGAAGGGGGAGGCTGGCTTCCCCTGATTAAAGTTATAAGATCTTCAGCCATTCTTATCATTTTTTTTAGGCATAGAGGCCTGAGCATGCGGCCTGGGCAGCGTTTTTTTATGCATGGTTCGAGATTTAGGCCTAAAAGAAGAAGGAGGTGTCAGTTTAATATGCAAGTCCGTAGGCCTGAATACACCCTCAGAAGTCATTGCCTGCACAGCGGCTCCAGACCCATCCAAGGTAGAGACATCCGCAGGTTCCATAGTTAAAGCATCTCACGGCATACCGCACTCTGAATGGATCTCAGTAGAGGCCTGCAAATCAGAAGTAGTGGGTTTCAGGGGCTGCGAAAGCGCCTCACTGAGTACCCACGAACTGGCGACTGGCTTAAGAGAAGCATCATCGGCAGTTTTGGACCTCAGCAGCCTGTCTCTGTCTTTATCCTTGTGTTTTTTCAGAATCCCGGTAGTCAGATGGCTAACCAATGACATTTCTGGATAATTAAACCGAGAACCGAAATATTTAGAGGCAAAAATATATCGATGATGGATAGTGCACTGATTAAATAAAGCACAAAACCGGCAGCACGGTACGTCGTGGCCAGGGCCTAGGCAAGGAATACAGTATGAATGAAAATCTTTATGAGGTATTTGCTTTCCACAAGTAATGCAATTATTAACTTTTACTGACATCGGTAAGGAGCAAGAAAAAGTTTCCCCAACATGGTACTTAGCTTTAGTTGATGACTTCGGTTCTGAAACTCAAAAACGAAAATTTCAGGAGTCGGCTGACTGGCACTTGCGAACTGCTTCCGCTTCCGGCACCACACGGCAAGAAAGATGGAGGTGATGGTGTCGGCTGCATGTTTTATACCCCTGACGTCCTGACATCATGGAAGAAGGGACAGCAACCGATGCAGGACCCAGGACTTTGTTAATCAGGCTGACTGAGGGCTACTGCAAACAGATAACCTGAAAGTGATGACTGCAACAGTGAAACACGAAGAACATCTTGATAAAAGAGTTCTAAATTTAAAATACTGGCAGGAATCAAATGTCTCAATATTTGCTGAAGACAAGACACTTCACTGGTGATGGCAGGATCAAACCTATAGTACCTTCTAGTGAAGTGAATCAGTCTCATAAGTGTACAGCATCACAGAGGTCATCTCAAACATGGGCAAAGCTGTACAGTTCAGCAGAAATTGCAGTATGCTGAAAGTAAGCAACAGTCAGGAGAAACTCATATTTCTAGCCAAATACAATAAATAAATGCTAAGAACACAGAAAATTCTTCTGTCAAAGGAAAAACTTGCTAAAACAGTTTTAAACTTAAAATACTGGTGTGCAACAAAAGTCTCAATATTAGCTAAACAATGTAGTTTGCTGGTGATGAAGGTATCAAATCCATAGTGCAGTCCAGTGAATTGGTCTCTTAACTGAGCAACATTCCACAGGTCAGCTCAAACATCAGATAAGATGTGAAATGCAGCAGAAATTGTAGCAAACCAAAAGCAATTAAAAGCCAAAAGAAACTCACAGTTCTAAACTGTCAGAAGATATATGTTCATAAAGCTGCAAATTCCCCTTCTGTTACAAGAGCAAAGTTGCTAAAACAGCTCTAATCTCAAAATTCTGGTCGACAGCACAAGTCTCAATAATATCTAAAAGGTAATGGGATGAAATCAGTAGCCTCTCTACTGAATCAGTCTCCCAGGTGAGTAACACTTTGCAGTTCAGCTCAAACAATGGCAAGGCTACACAGCATAGCAGAAATTACAGCAATCCAGAAGTAAGAAACTGCTCACAGAAACTTGCATTGCTAACAGTCAGAATCATTAAGTAAACCTTCATGCTTATTAAACCAGTCCAAATGAAACTAAAAACCAGATGATTATTCCTTGAGGAGACTGACTCAGGTTCATTTCAGGCCATGTGGTATGCACACCCAAAAATATAGTGACCCAGCACAGGTACCACCAAAAACAAAGGAGCTTATTCTTTAGACAATGATCTCTCCATATACATTGCAGAATTCAACCTATAAACTGACAATTCTAGCTACACTGAATATTTATGATCTAAGATGGTGTAACTTAGGGCAGTAGTGGCTTGTTATTACGTCATTATTGGAAATCCATTTGCTGTTACACCATTCTTTTACATTTTTTCTTTACTACCAACTCTATAGCTCTGGTGCTTAGCTCAGCAATTATATTAGAGCTACATATGCAGTGAAGACGCAATTTGAATGAATTCCTTTTCTAGTAGATATAGCAAACACTGCTATATTTGCTAATGGTCAAATGCATGCTTTGAAGTGTGGGAGGAATAGAAGGGAATGTTGAAGGACAAGTGCTATGCTGAGTAAATGCTCCCTGATGCCATCGGTCCCATAACGCATGGCGCATGTAGTAAAAGTTTGCATGCATGAAGTCTATCACTGCAAGCTAATTTTCAAATTGTGCAAAGAGAATAAGACATAAAGAAGCTGGAAATATGGAAGGTTTTGTTATGATAATTAAAGGTCTCTCGTGATGTTGTTTGCACTGCTTTTACCCTAGTAAGTACTTATCTGCGATGCACACAATATAAAAGCCCCATTAGTAGACTTACGGCATTAGGAAAGCAAGTGGTTGAATGGCTAAATGAGGTTAGAACAAGGGCAGCATTCTCTATGCTTTTAAATGCAAGGTAATTTGTGGTAAGTAAACTCCTTCCTCCATGAAAGTTACAGAACCATTGTGGGGTAAAGTGTACATTGTAAGATCTTTTAAGATACAGCAATAAAAACAGAATAATTTGTTTTGAAACATAAAGACTGAGAAGCTATTGTCATTTTCTTCAGAGCCTTTGGTCAGACAAAAGCTTTAAGTGTTTGCATCATATGTTCAAACACAAGCCAAACACTGTTTTTTAACTGAAAAATGTAGATGTGCACTAGTAACAGAGATGTCCATGTGAATATATGAAGAAGCAAGCAAACAGGCTCATAGCCATAAACTGTATCCTTCTGTACTAAATTGCTAACTAATATCTGAAGTTGTCTTCTAGCTATATGACTTACTGTTGTCTTCATTTGATTACTGAATAGACATAAATAGGTTAGTAGGATATTGGAACTATTTTTTGCTTGCTTATTTATTTATATTAGCTAGTCTGTGTATATTTATAAAGATAAAGCAGGCAGTAGGAGAATACAGTCTATATTTCCCTGGGTAGTTGCCCATCTTAGAGTGCAAATGAATGTACACAACACTGAAACCCGTAACACAAACCTCACATAATCATAACTGATACATTAGTTTACCTATTTCATGCATTTTAAAGAGCAACCCCCCCAAATAAGATGAAAAGATGTTTTCAGCATATTTTGAACTTTCTACATTACTAATGTCCATGTATCGATGTAAGGGGATATTAAATGTATATTATTATTTTCTCATTTGTTTGCCCCAAAGTAATCTAAAAGAGTACTGTCATGACGCAAGCTTTTGTTTTACAGCCAAAGGCTTCTGTATCCCTGATGCAATTTTATAGGAACAGAGAGAGACAGCTGTATGATAAGAGGATTATTTACTGTGATTCTCTTTCTCCTACAATTTATAACAAGAGTACATTAATCCAGTTTATTTTTTATTTTTTTGCTATCAGCATCTGTCTTCCCTTTTTATTGGGTAACTTACGGGAGGTCAAGGATTAATCTCTTGAGTTTCATTTGCTCAAAGTTCAACCTGCCGAGGATCAGCATTTTTTAATAGGAATTATGCAATTCCTCCCTATTAATATTCTAAAATGTGCCTGCAGATTGGCCAGCCCAACCAGAATGCCCGTTGTAAATCCCACAATATACTAACGGAAAAAGGTCCAGTCACTCAGATTTTTTTCCGTTGGTATAAACTGCCCCAAAACTTTTTTTTTTTTTTTTTTTTTTTTTACAATTAAAAAAAAAAAAAAAAAGGAGAGAGAGAGAAAACTGAGCAATGGAGACTTTCTTTTCTCCTTTGTTTCCATTTCAAAGCCTTGATGTACTGGGTATGCATGGGAACACAAGTCCCATACACATGCGCAGTACATCAAAATGCAGACTCAGTATACCGCAACTGGCGGAAGAACAGCAATCCGCCATTATACAAACACATTATTTAAGAAAAGTAAGTATTTTTTTTCTTAAATAATGTCATTTTATAATAGCAATAACTGACTCCATGGTTGTGGTATATTGAATATTTACCCATGGTTGCCTTTGTTTAATCACTCGGGCTTCGCCCTTGTGATGAAACCACAAAAACGTGGGTAAATCTTCAATATACCACACCACGTCATCGGTTATTGCTTAAATCACTGTCAGTGAGTTCTGACTGAAGTGATGCCCTGTTGGGGGAATTCCCCCTTTCTTTGAGTTGGTACAACTGTACAGTGGGTATATATAAAATGCTCAGCACATTGTTCACTGCTGCAGTAGCCTTAGCTATATGGTTTAAGCGTTGCCAAGGATATAGCAGCTGGACAGCTTCCAAAGCTTCAGGGCACCTTCCACACAAGCAAACCATCAGTCAGCTCATGTTAAAAAAACAGGCTTGGGCATCAATCCCTTCAGAGATTTCTTGCTTCCAAAGAGTATGCTACTCTGAGGTTTTTGAGGATCGAATGTTGGCTTATGCTATTCTTTTGCTGGGCAGATAAATTCCCTTTGGGGGAAAAACTTCCATTTAAAAAAATGTTTTACAACACTTTCCTGTTGTAGGAGTTTGTGTTTTAACAGACTGTTAAGACTGTATTGCACTTTTAAATGAGCGCGCTCTTTTTTCCTGTTAGTTTAAAAGTTGCTTGAAGTATTTAAAAGCAATTTTACCTGTGAAGAAATTGTGTTTATTTACTTTTCATTTTGGAACTCAGAGTTTTTTTTTTTACTGTGTTTTTCTGTGAAAGAGTGACTTTTAAAGACTTTAATTTTTTCTGGTTTTTGTTGCTTGTTTTCCAGAGGGAAGATACACCATTTTTGGCTTGACCCTGGAACAGTCTGTCAGTTTCACGGTCAGTTCTTCTTCCAGCTACAAAAAGAAAACGTTAAGCAAACAGCCTTTACCGCCACAGCAACTTGTCTCAGCCATAGGTGAGTGACTCTGCTGTGGCCATTAGTTGTAATTCAGACCACTCATCTTTTGCTCCGGATCCCTTTAGTATAGTAGCTACAGACAGTAAGGACTTGGAGTTAACTATATCTTCTGTGGCTGTTGATGTCTCCTCGGTGGGCAAGGGAGAGCCACTATTTCAATTCTGGGAGAGAGAACAGGGAACGCTTCCCTATTTGGTCAGAATGTTGTGCACATCCCTGGGGAAGATGCTGCTGTCGTTAATAACACTGTTTTCCCCATTTTTCTTCCTGTCAAAAAGAAACAGGAAATAAATATGCATCTCCTCCTCAAATGTTTTTGGGCATGAGTAATTTACTGAATCTGACTCTGTGTTTAATTCAGGCCATTGAGCCTTATAAACTAGTTTCTGGTAAAAGTAAGAGGGTTACCACTTTTCCTGAAGAGCTTCAAGATTCTGAATCAGGACTGGAAGATAAAATGACAGCTACAGAGTTTTCTCCTCAGATTTCTGACAGTCAAACAGCTGCCCCTAAAAAGGCAGATAGGATGTATGAAGTCACCCAGTTTTTTAAGTTTTTATACATTCTTCCAAAACCTCATCCAGCATCTATAGCTTTACTTAATCCTACCATGGCTAAATATTTAGTTAATTCCAGTCTTACATTTTTTGATAAGGATGGGAAGATTATTTATAATTATGGGGAAAAAAATGTATGCTTCCACAACTTTTTTTTCAGAATTTTGAATTAACAGGCTTATATGTTAAAGTTTGTTCCGACATTGTGAAAGTATGAGGGATGTTTTGTCTGCAGTTTCTTTGTGTAAGTAAAATCTGCTTTAAATAATTTAGTTTCTTCTTTTGTATAAATCACTACTCATTGTTTGCAGTTTGTGTATGATTCTGTTGATCCTTCTTTGAGGGCTATGGCCACTGGTACCTTTTTGAGCATGATTGCCTGGCTGCTCCTGAGAACCCCACAGATGATGTTAAAATTGAGATTTTAAATTGTCTTTTTGATAGAGATTTAGCTTTTGGCCAAATTGCTGCAGAAGTGATCGAAACAGTGTGATGAAAGGAATAAGCTGATTTAGGTGGTCAATAAGATTTTTCAGCCCTCTGTTTCCAATTTTTCTAAGGTATTCTGTAACTCCTTCACCCAATTTTGGCTAAAACAAAAATAATCATTCTAAACAAGATGCGATAAGCATACGTTTAAGAACAAATAGCAAGGAATTTATTTTTATTTATTTATTTTATTTATTTATTTGCAGTTGTTTAACCAGGATAGTCCATTGGGCCTAAAGAACCCATTTTCAATGGAGTCCTGGGGAGAAAAGCTCCACATACAGATTATACAAAGATTAAGTTCCACACATAGATTACATGAAGATTACAGAGATTAACATTGTACATTTTCTGGTTATAAGACAGATCAAACATATTTCAATCAAAAGTAATAAAGGCAAAAATATCAAAAAAGTGGGATTAAGGATAGGTAGTTAGATGCAGTAGGCTAAGAAATTGCTAGGTACAAGTAAGGAGTTGTATACTACAAGCAAGCATGAATTTGCTATCTGGGATTTGTGAGAAGGAAAAGAGAAAAAAGAGTTGGAAGTTGAGAGTAGGTTAGGAGGGATGGGAGCAGGAGCATTCCCATGTGGATGTTAGATGAGAGTGGAGTGATTTTTTAAAGTATGGAAGGCTAGCAATTGTACAAATGGAGGGGGGAAGGGAATTCCATAGGCGTGCTAGTGAGAAGGACAGGAGGTTTTGTCCTGGGAGGTGGAGGGGTCTATAAACTTCAATAAGGTTTTGATTGTTTGATATTAGAAGTCTTTGTGTGTGGTGCATTTTAAAGGTAGTTGAGAGGGAGGGACAGAGGTATGGCTGGAATATGAGTTTATGAGCATAGGTGAACTGAGTATAGGAGAGGTAGTTGGGAAGCTCTAACCAGTTGAGTTTGTGGAGAGGTTCACAGTGATGGGTTGATGATTTGTTGCTGGTGGCGAATCTGGCTATTTTATTGTAACAAGAGGACAGTTTGGTTTTGAGAGATGATTGTAGGTTTGTTAGAAGAGGGGCACCATAGAGAAGGGAGGGAAGGAGAAATGTAGTAGAGAGAGTAAGCTTAGTAGTTGAGGTGAGGAACCAATTGTGTCGGTAGAGCATGCCAAGTTTTTGGTGTTTTTTTTTTATATTTAGTAGTAAATGGGAGCTGAATTTAAGCTTGTCATCGATTTGGACTCCTAGTAGTTTGGTTTCAGATACCAGCTCAAGAGATGTGTTATTCTGGCTGGTGATCGAGAATACATTTCTATCAAAGTTATTAGTTTTAGAGGGAGTAAATATCATAAGTTTAGTTTTAGCAGCATTGAGTGCTAGATGGTTGTCTTTCATCCACTGTTCTGTGGTGGAGAAGGCATCTTGACTAAGCTTTAAAAGAGTTGGGATGGATGAGGCAGCACAGATGATTGTGGAATCATCTGCATATTGAATAATGTTTGCAAGAGGGATAGAGTGGAAAAAGTTATTAATGAAAATATTGAAGAGGAGGGGGCCCAATATAGAACCTTGTGGGACACCTGTGGGGGTGTTGAGAAAGGAGGAGGTGGCTTTCTTCCACTTGACAGCTTTTTGCCTATTGGAGAGATAGCTGGTAAACCAACTAAGGGATGATGGTGAAATGTTTAGGTTAGATAGCTTAGTAAGAAGTAGGTTATGAGAGATAGTGTCAAAGGTCTTAGAGAGATCGAGTAGGATGGTAGATACAGTGAGGCCAGAATCTCTAGCTTTATTCACAGTTTCTAGGAAGGATAGGAGGGCTGTCATAGTGCTATGATGGGGTCTGAACTGTGCTGGGTAGGAATTAATAGGTTGTTGTCCAAGAGATGGGGAAGGAGTTGAAGATGGATACATTTTTCTAGGACTTTTGAAATGGGAGAGAGGATGGCGATGGGACGGAAATTGGTAATATTAGTATTAGTTCCACCTTTATGCAGGGGAATGATGTAAGCTTTTTTCCATATTTGAGGAACAATACCTTCTTGGATAGAGTGGTTGATTAGGATACTGATAGGGAGGGCAATGGCTTCGGCAGCTATGCTGAGGAAGTATGAGGGAATGTTATCAGGGGCATTGGTGCATGGTTTTAGTTTCTGCAGGAGTTTATTTATGGTAGAAGTAGGAATAGCTTTAATGTAGAATGGTGGGGGTTGAGAGGGTGGGGAATGAGTGAAAGAAGCTGGAGGGGGAGATGAGTGAGGAGAAGTGGAGGTAGGAGGTGGATTGTTATTTGAAAAAGAAGATGTAAGTTTGGAAATAGACTCAATGAAGAAAGAGTTGAATTGGTTAGCAAGATCAGTGTCTTGTACATTTGGGCAAGGGATTGGGTTTTCTGTAGTACCAGGTTTTAAGAGGGTAGTTATGCCTTTCCAGAACTTTTGTGGGTTGGTTTTGTGGTTGCTTTGAAGTCGGGTGAAGTAGTTTCGACGGTCTGCTGAGATAAGCTTTTTAACTGAGTTACGAAGAGTTTTGTATTCAATGAGGGTAGATGTAGATTTATTCCTCTGGTATTGTGTCCAGGCTTTGTCTCTAAGTCGCATGTTGGTTAGCGTGTTTTTAGTTAACCAGGGGGTGGATTTCCTTTTTATTCTTTTAGTTCTTAAGTGAGCATGAGTATCTAGAATATTTAGGAAGGTAGTATTAAAGTGAGTGATTGCATTTTCAAGAGATAGAGTTTTTAAGGGGTACCAGTTAAGTGATTTTAGGGAGTCAGAGAAAGTTTCAGGGTTAAAGTTTCTATGGCATCGGGTAGTGCTGTAATTATGAGTAGCTTGTAAGGGAGAAGGAAGACGTCTAGCGAAGATGGAAGGTGGTCGCTGAGGGAGTCAGGAAGGGTTCCACTATTGGGGTAGTAGTGAGGGTGGGAGACTAGAATCCAGTCTGAGATGTTGCCACTAGTGAAGTCTTTGCATGGCCTAGTTATGGAGTTGATGAGTTGAGAGTAGTCATATAGGTTGATATCTCCCATGATTATAGTTTCATTACAGATATTAGTTGAAAGCCAGGAGAGGATCTCTTTGAGTATTGGGATATTTTCTCCAGGGGGTATGTAAAGGGAGGCTATGTATATATATTTGTGTTTGTTTAGCTGAAGATGAGCAAGTATTAATTCTGCATTAGCGAACTGGGGAATGACTTTATTATAAGGTGTTATGCATAGGGAGGATGAGTAGAGTAGAGCTACTCCATCACCCTTTTTATGGGTTCTGTCTGTTCTGATGATAGAGTAATTGGGTGGTACTATCTCTGCATTTTTTATATGAGGTTTTAACCAGGTTTCAGAAATGGCTAGGATGTCTGGTTTGTTATGGAGTAGCCAGGCATGTAGATTTGTAATTTTGATAGGTAAGCTTTGCGCATTAAGAGATGCAAATCGGATGGATTTAGACATTGAGGAAGAGGGGTTTGGGAATGGGTTGGGGTGTATATCGCCAGATAAAAGTATGGAAGTTAGAAGTTGAGTTAAGTAGCAGAGGTATTTGGATTGTTTTGCTTGGGAGGTGTGAGTTGAAAGATTGGTGGAGGATATGGAGGGGAGAGTGAGGTTTTGTTAGGAGGGATTAGTTTGTAATGAAAACATAGGTTGTGGTTGATGGGATATAGTTCAGGAGAGATGGAGTTGTAATAGTAGGTTTGTGATGTGTGGGGAGGGTAGGTTGTGTGTAGGAGTGGGGTGTGGGTGATGAGATTAGGCTGGGTAAGATAGTACATGTAGGTAAGGTTGAGAAGGAGTAGTAGTTGAATTGAGAGGGATGAATATTTTACAAACATGTTGGGGTTTTGATAGGCAATGTAGGTGTTGAGTAAGGAGGAGGGAGAAATGTGATGTAGGTGTGTTATGTATGGGGGAGGGGATAGGAAGATGAGGGGGTGTTTAGTGGTTGGAGAGGAAGTAGGAGTGGCTAAGTGGGTATAAATCTGGAGTTAGTGGGGGTGGGTGGAAATTGGGAGTAGGGTAGGGGAGCGGAGTGATCCAGCAGGGCGAACGGAGCGGGGAAGACCAAAAGAAGAGAGATCAACAGCAAAAAAGTATCAGCTACTACTGGTGATGATATAGAAAGGTTAGCAGGTATGGTAGATGTAGAACCAGTTAAGGACGAGTACTTTGTAGGGATGTAAGAGATGTTTTAAGTTGAATAGTTAATGTTGTACAGGGGGTGAAAAAAAAACAGATTGTTGACAGACAGAAAAAAAAAATAAAATTCAGGCTCTTAAGTTAAGTAGTCAGTTTAATAGGAGGGAAGCCAGGTAACATTACAGTTGCACCGACATTTGGTTAGTGGGTGCTGCCACCCAGTGGTGAGAATGAAGCAAGCAGGTAGCAATGGTGAGTGGGTCACTTACAACTTTCACTGTGAAAGTATCTGGGACTAAGGTGACTTGGGGGGAGAGAGTATGTCCGTGTGGTCCATGGTAGGCTGCTGAATCACTTACAAGGGAAGTTAGACAAAAGTAAATGTGTTACTAAGTAGGTAGTACAGACACAGTAAATGGTTTAAGGCTACCTACAGTCAAAAAGTTAACTTTAAGGGCAGTCTTCAGGAGTTCTATAGCTCAATCTAGCAGGCAAGCTCCAGGGAGTTTTCAGAGGTGATGCAGGAGGTATTCCGTTTTTGGGTTGAGGTGGGGAGGGAGCTTCTGTGGTGAGCTTCTGAAGTGAGGAAATTCAAAAAGTTAACTTTAAGGGCAGTCTTCAGGAGTTCTATAGCTCAATCTAGCAGGCAAGCTCCAGGGAGTTTTCAGAGGTGATGCAGGAGGTATTCCGTTTTTGGATTGAGGTGGGGAGGGAGCTTCTGTGGTGAGCTTCTGAAGTGAGGAACGAGGAGGTGAAAAACGAGCAGCACTACCGCGGGGACCACAGGGGCTGTTGTGTTAGTTTTGAAAAGCTAGTTATTTCTCGAAAGAATTCTGAAACCTCTAAAGCCAAGGACAGTTCAACAAGTCAGAATGACTGTTTAAAGAGCCTTGTCCAACACTCCTGCTCTGGCAGCCTGTTTTCCCTTCCAGAAGGTCTGAATCTCCACTTTTCTCTTTGGCAATGAGTAATTTCATACAAATGGGTTTTGAAGATTATTCATCAAGAACGGCAGAAGGAGGAAATTCCTCCTTTACAGGACATAATCCCTCATCCACCAGACCAGGCTCTTTTATTTCCACCTGGCCTTCATCACATGCTATCTCAGGAAGTGATAGAACCCCTTCCTCCTTCTCACTTCCAAAATGTTTTTTTTTTTTTTTTTTTAAGGAAGTTTTATTGTCAGTGAAAGAAAATGCCTGTAGACCAGTTCTGGATGTTTTTTTCCTAAATTTTTTGTGATAGTGCCCAAGTTTAAAATGTGCTCACTTCACAACCTGTTACGTCTCTTCCTCATTTCCTTGTAAACTAGATTTTAAAGGAGGCTTATCATCACATCCTTATTAATCTCGACGTCAGGTATTTCTTAAGGTTGTATGTGCCTGGATCACATCATAAGTTTTCTGCCTTACTGTTTGGACTACCCACTGCACCAGCAGTGTTCATAGAGTGTGTAGCTCCAGTTATACCTCATTACAGGCTGCAGGGTATCCACATTATTCCATGTTTAGATAGCTTGTTTATCTTAATTGAATCTTTTTAAAAGTGTCAGGAACGCCTCTCTTGGGTGAAAGATGTCTTATATAAACTGGGATTCCAAGAGAACATTTAAAAGTCTTTTTAACTCTTTCACATTTGATTGTGTTTCTGGGAAAAACTAGTTCTATATCTATACCACTTAGACTTTGGCCAATGCAAACGAATACATCAGGATTTTGGATCTCATGGCATCTATGATTCTCATGATAACTCTGACAAGGCTCTACATGAAAAAGATACAATGGTATCTGAAGTCTCTTTATTTCCAACACCAACATCCTTTGTCCTTTCAAGTCTCAGTGCTGTGGTTTGTTAGAAGGGAAATCACTTGGTGGAGACAAGAAATATCCTTAAATCCAGGTCTCCCCTTCTTCCTCCCTGTTCCAAAGCAGTCACCACAGATGCCTCAGAATTTGCTTGGGGAGCGGTTTCAGAAGGAATAAAATTACAAGGTGTGTGGGACACCAAGGATAGATGCAGGCATATATAAATAAAAGAGATGCTTGCCCTGATCAAGACACTCACCCCTCTGAATCACCTTTGGTTCCCAGGACCTCTTCAAGTTGTTACAGACAGTAGCACAGTTGTAATACATCAACAAGGCAAGGGAGAACCAGGTCATACCCCTTTTGCAGATTAAACATGTTAGTGTGGGATATAGCTTCACAGCACAATCTTAACTTGCAGGCATCCTACATCCTGTCAGAGCAAAACTGTCTGTCAGGCAAGCTGAGCAGGACAAGGGCAGGCCCTCATGAATAGAAACTAGATCAGGGAGTCTTCCAATATTTGATCATCATCCCCTTTGGCAAGGGTGATGTTCCTGCAAACTACCACACCGATTGCGATACTCTAAGCACACAGTCAGTGGTGAGAGATCTGGGCACACAGGTTGACAGCAATCATATCTCTGAGCCCATGTCTTCACAGTAGTAAGAAGGGCATTTTATAATGCTCATCTCATAAGTAATGGCATTGCCACTAGAAAAAAAAGAGGTTATAACCCCCATCTGCACTTTCCTCATCAGGCCAATAATAGAGTACAATGCTCCCTTTGGTATGTTCCTTTCCAAACACCTGCAGCAATTGGAGAGACCATAAAGGTTCCTTACAAAGAAAATTCAGGGTCTTCAAGTTCTGTCTTATGCTCATTGCTGCTTTACATTGTGTTGTACAGACTGCTCAGAGGTGACCTGTGCCTTGCATATAGCGCAATCTGTGACCCAGCTTTAATGGAAATGCTGCACATTCACAAGTCAAATGGCACACAGGTTACTCATTCAAAGGACCTTAACCTGGTATGTGATATCAACAGAACTTGCTGGAGAGACAGGTTTGTCTCACAGAGGTTGCCCCACTTTTGCAACAAGCTTTCAATTCATGTTAAACAAAGCCCCTTGTTGGCCCTATTTAAGTATAATTTGGATGATTGGATGGGTAACCAGAAATTCACACCAGGGGTTCTACCTGTGTCCCTCTTGCACAGGGGTAGTAGGTGCTGATTTTAGTGTTTGCTTGAACCAGACACCCTTGGGAACATAGGTTCATAGGTTCATAGGTGTTTACTAGGCTAACTACCACAAAGGCCTTTTTAAGCCTAGCTATGCATCCCAATTCTTTGAAAAGTTCTGATACCCTTGATAAGTGTAAGCATGGGCCTGGGAGATGAACCATTTACAGGTTACCTGTTTGCATTAGAGACATAGGTGTCAGACCAGGGATGAATTTCCGGTTTCCCATCCAATTGTCCAAGTTGCACTTGAATTGGGTTAGGGAGGGTCTCTGCTTCACATGGATGGGGAGCCTGTTCCATAGATGGGGTAGTCTCTGAGATACATACCTATCTCTCCAGCAGGTCCTATTTATATCACAGGAAAGGTTTAAGTCTTTAGAAAGGGTAATTCTGGTACTGTTTGTTTTGTGAATATGCAAGAGGTCCATCAGAGTGGGGTCTGATAATGCCCTGTATGCCAGGCATAGATCTGCCCACAAAAGCCTGTAGGAGGCAGAATACAGGGATAGGGCCTTGAGGTGTTCTGCATAGGACATATTACTTATGCCCTGTATTCTTTTAGTGAGGAACCTCTGTGAACATTATATTTATTGGATATGCCTGGTTAGGTATATACCAAAGGGGGCACTGTACTAAATGATAGGTCTGATGAATGCCGAATACAGTGGAACAATGACTTCCTTGGACTTAGATGTCATACCTTTCTTTATAAGTTGCGCAACATAGAATGATTTCCTCACCACTGTAGACACGTGATGATCCAAGGCTAGATTCCTAAGTATGTGTCTCCCTAAGTCCCTGACTACTGGGTCAACTCTAAAGGGTGTGTTGTCAATATGATAGTTACCAGGGATGAATGACTTCCCAAAGGATACTATTATGCATTTCTTGGCATTTAGTTTTAGTCCATGGCTCTGACACCAGTTGTTTGTCTGTGTCAGACCCTCCTGGAGAACATTTGTGTCAGAGTGAGATTCAATGACAGCTCCTAATTTGCAATCATCTGTAAATTTAGTCAGCCAGAGACCACTGACATTGGCCTTGTCTTCTGAAAACTAAATGCCAAAAAGGAGTGGTCCAAGGACTGATCTCTGAGTGACTCCACTTGTGACTGGCCTCTTTGTAGAGGTGGACTCCCCATTTCTAACTTCCTGGGTCCTGTCTGTGAGCCAGTTGGCTATCCAGTGGGTGACATACGGGTTTATACCTAACCTCTTCAGTTTGTCAACAATCCCAGAGTGGGATATTGTGTCAAATGCCTTGGCCAGGTCAAGGTAGGCAGTGTGAATTATTTTGCCCTCATCTCTTGCTTTGGTAACCTTCTCAAAGACGTCCACCAGGTTGAGTAGGCATGATTTGCCCTTGACAAAACCAAACCTGGTTGGGTCCAGTGTCTGGAGGTTTACTATATCTCTATTGATCATCTCCATGATAATTCTTTCCATGGCTTTACATATAAGACTAGTGGGATTTATGGGTCTGTAGTTCTAGGGTCTGTAGATGGCCAACCTTTGTGCAGAGAGATGACTGTTGCTTTTCTCTATTTATGAGGCACAAAGCTTGTTTGGAGACTACAGTTAGATAGTAATTCCAGAGGCTGTGATAGGTCATGTTTCATGCTATTTAGAAGGCATCCTGGGGTATTATGTGGGTCCATTGATGCAGTGTTCTTGGTCTTAGAGAGAGCATTAAGGACCTGTTCCCTAGTGATAGTAGGGGGAGTTATATCTGAAGATATTTCCTGGGGAAGGTTGAGGGGGAGACAGGAGTAAAGTTTGAGCTGAATTTAACAGCCAGGAGGTTTGCTATATCTTCTGTCTCAGTACAGGTGGCTCCATTTACAATGAACTCTGCACACAATTGTGCATTGACTTTGAGGTTGTGGACATGGCTAAAGAATGCTTTGTGGCTGTCCTTGGCTCTTGGCTTGGGAGGCCAAACTTACCTCAAATTTGGCCTTGGTAGACTTTATTTGTCCTATGAGTTGTTTGTTTAGTTTGATGCGAGTACTTTTATATTGCTGGGTGTTGCACTTCCTAACTTTTGCCATGCTTTCCTTCCTTCTGTTATACATCTGAGGGCTTTTGTGTTTCCACCAGGGTGGCTTGTTTTTTGAGTTAGTTCTGTACTTCTTCCTGGTGGGTATAGCTGCCTCTATGCAGCTATTAACATGCTTGTACAGGGTTTCTGTGAGCAGTTCTGCATAGGCAGAAGTGTTCTCAGGATTTATAGCGGCTTGAAATTTTTCCAGGTTCTCACTTAATTGCAAGAGATTAGCCTTAGAATAGTTCCTGAATATTCCCAGTTGAGCTGGGGGTCCAGGTTTTATTTTTACTTCAAAGGAGACCATTTTGTGGTCTGACCTTACCATGGAAGGCATTACAGTATGGGTGTGCAGCACTCTCCCATATTAGTGAGGACCAGATCCAGTATGGTTGCACCTCTGGTTGGTGTGTTGACTATTTGGTCCAAGGAGTTTGTGTTTACAAAATCCAGAAATCATGTACGTTTGATGTTGTATAGGATTCCCAGTTAATAGTGGACTAATTAAAATCACCCATGAATATGGCATTGGGTTGGATGGTTAGTGTTTCTAATAAGTTTAAATACATGATTTGAGTTTCCTGTGTCATACAGGGGGATCTCTAGCTTGCAAGGAAGCAGTACTGGATTTTACCTATGGACTTGGCTAGGCTTGTAAGGGCTCTGGGGCCTTTAGCCTAGTAACCTCCTATGATCCTATGATTCATGTGTAAGGAGTTCCTCAAGGAGACTTCTTTGCTTTCTTTCTAGATAATCATCTGTCAAGATTCTGTTTCATGACTCCTTGCAAGAAGGCTTAGAAAACAGATGCATTTTCTTTTCCTTGGACATGAATGCTGTATGCTTCTCCACTCTTTCCAGTAATATCCAGGGTACTTCTGAAGATTCTGTCCCAGGCAACTATAGTTCTCCCTTCGTCTGGAAATGACCTGAGGCAATTACCGCAATCGTCTTCACATAATGGATCTACTGACACAAGATCACACAAGATCAGGGGTGTTTGATACACCTCGATCTGAATCAGCTTCAGTTGACTTCCTGGATGACAGGGTCTTAATTCCCTTAAGATACTCATTACGGAGGATGTGCAGCTGGTAATAATGAAGGCAAAAAAGCCTGTGACTAAAAAAATCATGCATTAGCAAATGGAAATATACATATCTAGAAATATTCAGCACCTATTCAGAGCTAGTTACTCTCTGGTTTTACAATATTTGTGTGAGTTACTATCCTATGGCCTTTCTTAGTCCTCCATCAAGGTTCATTTATTGGCCATTTCAGCATGTCTGCCATGGATACTTCTCTTTCAGTGTATTCTCATATCTAAATGTTTTTGAAAGGGGTTTTGTACAAGAGGCCTCCAAAAATACCATGAACCCCTCATCGGGATCTTAATTTTGTGTTAGAGAAGATAACTTTTACTCCATTTGAACCAGATAATATGTCTGACTTGAGGTTGTTAACATAGAAAACAGTTTTACTGGTTGCTCTGACATCTGCAAGAAGGACATCTTGAGTTGCAAGCTCTTGTGGTGAGTCAACCCTATGTAATTGTTCATAGGGACAGGGTTTCTTTGAGAAGTAGTTCTTCTTTTATGCATAAAGTAGTATCTGAGTCTACTTTAAGCCAATCTCTCCATTTGCTTTCCTGAAACTTAAAATGAGGGACAAAGGATACTCCATACCTTGGATGTCCACAGGCAACTCAGGTACTATCTTGACAGAACTAAATCTTTTAGATCTTCAGATCAATTGTTCTTTTCTTGTGAAGGTAAAAAGGAGGGATAACCTGTGTCAAAACAGACTATTTTCATATGGTTGTCTAAGTATATTTTCTTTTGCTATGCTCCGTATAACAAAGCTATTCCAGGTGGGGTTAAGGCCTGCTCTGCCAGGGCCTTGGTTTCATGTATGGCTTTTTGGAAAGGGTTGAGTTCTAGATGTATTCTTAAAGCTGCTACTTGGTCCTCATGCATAATTTTACACTCTAGGTCCAAGCCAGGCTTTGCTTGGACCATTCTCCAGTGCCACCTCCTTCTGCCTCTCTAATGTAGTTATCTGTGGTAATCTACCCAGTATAGCTAAGACTACTGCAGCAGTGATCAATATGATGAGCATAGTACAGCTGTGTAAGTAAACTTACCATAACAGTAGGTGTTCATATAATAACTGCTGCAGTAGCTGCTCCCTCCCTCTCTCCACCCCCCCCCTTGTTTTTTGGTGTGCTTTTTATGCCAGGGTGTGGACATTTTGTTTTTCTCTAGATTTGTCCTTTCAGGGCTCAATCTCCTCTCAGATTGGGTCCCCTTCAGAAAGTTCAAAGTTCAAAAAACTGCAAATCAAAATATCTAAAACTCAAAATATTTCTCCACTGTTGTGTGATCACATAGTCGGTATATATATAATTAGCATGAGGTGCAGGGGCTTGCCCTGTGCATTAAAATGTTTTTGATATTTTGAGTTTTAGATATTTTGATTTTCAGTATTTTGAGCTTTCGATCTTCTGAAATACACCCCTCACATTCATATGTTAAGCATAGATTTTAATTGTGCTGCATAATCTCTTGTAATCCTAAGTAATGCTACATAAACTAGTTGCATTAAACTAATATAGACTGAAACTGATGTAAATAACAATTACATAAAAGGCAAAAATTGTTTAAACCTGCATAGTGCTGTGAGATATAGCTACAGTAAGATAATCAGTTTTCTGTTATAAGTTACATTTGCTTAGCAGTATATATACATTTCCATAAAAATTGTTATAAAGAAATTACACTTTGCTGGTTTACCTGCTGGGTCAGTTTTAACTTTTCAGAGATTCAGGGCTCTCCCTGTAAAATCCTGACCTTCCAATAGAGCGTCAGCTCTGTCAGCCACTGACTGATTTAAAAATGGATAGATGTTGAGTACTTGATGACACTCTGCAGTTAAAGAGTGATGTGAAACAGTATTAGTAATGCCCTTATTTGGGTAGCAGCCAAATGAAAAGATCCAGACAGTATTAACCTATATATTTTTTCTAGGAAAGGCACATTTTAAGTCTTTGTTTGTGACTGCTACTTTTGTGTTCACGCTATGTGTATGTGGTACTTTGACCTCATTTTGGTTTATGTGTTTGTCAGTATTAAGTACTACTCCTCACAAAAAGTCATGAGAAAATATAAAGACTTATAGGTTTCAGAATAAAAGCAGATTTTTATCCCTTGTCTGAAGAACTAACCTGTTAATAAGTTGAGATGTGAATGAGATGGTTTAAATTCCTGTCGAGGGACAGCTACAAGTAGTACGGTTACATATGGATTTGATGGCTGTCCTGGGTTTCCTTGCACACTTGTTCTTTGGTCATCACTTGTTCACACTTGTTAGAGAGAAAATAGAGATTGCTGTTGACCACAAAGTACTGTGTTTGGAATTTCTCCCTTTCCCAGTGTTATGTGACTATCCTGTGGATATCTATTTACCTACAGATATAGATTTATATTTATCTATCTATGTGTCTATATATATATGGGATCCATATGGATCCCAGAACGGCAACATCATCGAAACAGATTCAGCCGAGCATACTTCCGCGAAAGTGCTTTTCATCGAAAAAGCACTTTTGAGCAAGTATGCCTGTTGCGGAGATCGCACTATAGTGGGGATAAGGAAAAATTCCCTTTTCCCCACTGTAGTGCGACCTCAGAGTGAGAATATTAAAGTGGGGGGGATGGGGGAGTACAGGAGGGCTTTCCTCCCTGCAAAAATGTAAATGTAATTTTTTTTTTTTTTTTTTTTTTTTAACAGTTTAACGAAAGCACTTTTTCGATGAAAGCGCTTTCGTTAAAGTGTGTTCGGTGATTGTGGATTCAGACTATTGAACTTTCATTCAATAGTTCTAGATATATATATATATATATATATATATATATATATATATATATATATATATATATATGTAGGCATTTAGGGGGTGTGGGGGCTTCACCAGTGTTGAAAGTATAAGGAGGAAAATGCCCCTCGCAAAAAAAATGTTTTTGATCTACTGCATTTTGGTGAATGTTAAAGTAATTGTTTCATTCAGTTGTGATTACTGAAGTAGTTTCCAAGTGATCATGTTTAGACGTTACACAGTGGAAGCAGATTTGATAATTCATCATTCAAGTAAGCACCATACCTCTCAACTGTCCACATTTTTGTAGATTTTTGCCTCATATTTTTGGTCTGTTTATCACAAAAATTGTGGTTTTCTGGCAATTGAGTGACAACTGAATTCATTAAATAATGACAGACACTTGAGTTACAGACTTCATATTCTTCAGTAAATTCAAAGTAACACAAAACCTTTCATTCTATCAACTTTCTACATTTATAAGACCAATATTTAAAATTTGTCCCTATTTTGGGCCTTTGTTCCCCCATTATTTTAGCTTTGTTCTGATTTCTAGTGCTTAAAGGTTGAGAGGTATGGTAAGCACCCTTGACTCTGTAAATCTAAACTCTGACATTTCAGCATTCTTTCATTCATAGCCTACTATGGCAAGCAACGAGTGTAATGCAGACACCAGGTCAGTGCAGGAACTCCCCAACAACATACATTCCTGGAGTAAACCTAAACATTTAGGTCTATATACTACATGACTTTGGGATGTGGGCAAAAACTGGTGACCTCAGGGGGAAAAAAAAACATGGTAACGCAGGGAGTTTGTGCAAACTCCACACAGAAACACCCAGTCTGATAACCAAACCAAAAAGAAAAGTACAGTGAGGTTGCAGCACATTAACTATGAACTACTGTGCTGCCCAGTGCCTACAATGTACGAAAAATGGTGGATTTCACAAGAAAAAAAGCATTTTTGAGGCAGAGTATGCTACATTATGCTCATTTCAGGAGAGCTGAGCTCACATTCCCCCCTAACTAAGTATACTAACTCCTATGTTTTTGCTCTATACAGTAGTAGTGGAAAGTTTCACACTTGTGGATGTGGTACTGATCTGTCAATGCCCTTCCTTTCTCTGTGTTGAAATACCATCTAATATTGTCCTTGTCTTATATGTTTAAGGATTACATTATATTCCAGACTAGACTTGATATCATCTGCCTGCTAGAGCTCAGTAAAATAAGCACCACATCATGCTTAGACCTAAAAAGGAACAGTGTAAAATATCCCACTGAAGCACAGCATGGTTTTAATGTGAATGTAATGAAATACCATTGCACATGCTTAAAACACAACCTGTAATTTACAAGCAGTGGAGTTTAGTAACTTTTCATTACTACAGGCAAAATGCCATAAGCAATGTTTGGATTCCTGTAGAGGAAGCTGGAGCAGTGCTGAGAAGCTGAGTTTAAAATATTGGCTAGTTGAGTGCTGTGACCACACTGTCACTGTAGTAATACATTTCTCAAGAAAGTTTGCTGCTGATGCATGTACTCTGTTTTATTTTAATTTATGTTTGACTTCAAATGTGAGCTGGGTTGAGGTTGTTAACTCTTTGATTATACAGTTGAGACAGTGTAGAATAAATCCTGCATCCAATCAGAGTGGCAGATTATAACTTCCAGAAGGGTTATTATTCCCAAAAGCATTCCTGTTGGAAGACTGCCAGTAAAAACTTAAATGCAAAGAAATCAGCAAGCTTGGGATAAAAAATGCAGTCCTGTATGGTATAAAAAGATGAGAAACCAACAGTAAAGGCAATAAATGACAGAAAGAGAGACATACATCAAAATAAACATGCTTTCCTTTGCGCATTCACTTACAGACATCTTTATATTGTACCTGCACATGAATTATACTAAGACTGGAAACTAGCCCTGCGATTGATAAAGAATCTCACTGAGGGCACTGAGAGCCATGGCAAATAGGGATTGTTTCACCAATTACAGAAATACGATCCAGAGACAAACTAGCTACAAAAAAGAAATATATCATTATCAGCTAATTTGCATGTCTTTGAATTATGTGGTGCTACCACTAGTGGTAATCAACCCATTTTTATGGTTAACACCTCTGATGGCTCATGAATTACATTGGCACGGGTACCCCCTCATTCAGTGTCTCACACAAATGCACATATTTACACACACACACACACACACACACACACACACACACACACACACACACACACACACACACACACACACACACACACACACACACACACACACACACATCCCCATACCTCTTACCTGTCCCTTACTATACAGAACATCCCTGATGTAGCCTCTTATTTTCTTGTACCTCTTAAAATCACAAATGATTACAGTAAATCAGTAATGTTACACATTAGAGTTTTATTCTTATTATTGTTCAGAAAATGCATTGTAATGCTAGATCTGTAGCTCTATTAACTTTTAAAGTGACTCAAAATAATTTTTAACAATTCTCCTTGGTGTTGTCTAGTGTTCCTCCAGACTTTGTCACTACTGTTCTAGTATTATTTATTTATTTATTTTTTTGTCTTTCGGCTTTTCCCGGTTAGGGGTTGCCACAGCGGAGGTCCGGTCTGCTAATGATTCGCAGGGTTTTTTACGGTGCTGAGTTGCCAGCCCGATGCCCAACCTTCAAGGAAGGCACACCCATTCATGCATGCGCCTACCTACATGTCTTTAAAAGTCATTCGACCTTGGGGAAGACATGCAGACTCCACACAGAAGGCGCTCCAGCTGTGAATCGAACGGGAGAACTTCTTGCTGTGAGGCAACAGTGCTACCCACTGTAAATATGCTGACTGCCACAGCTCATTTCCCACTATTTGGTGATAGATCACTTTTTGAGATGTAAGAGCAGAATTTGTACTTTTCTGTTTACATGCTCTTATTATATGATTTTCTGAACTACCCTCTACGTCTTGCTCATATCTCTGTAGAAAAGGCAGTTATTATGACCAGTATTCTCTCATGTATACAGTACTTTGATAATTGCTTTATCCTATTCATTGTGTGTGTGTTGGGGAAGGGGGATGCACTCACCAGAGTATATCCTGGCAGAAAGCAGTAAATCATTTTGCAAACACTCAGCAGTGAGTCATTGCTATTAAAAAATTCAAATCTGCATAATCTAACAAGAAATGCTACTCCCAAAAAATATGTGGCCTGTGGTATGTGGACAATAGTTGCCAGTCACAGAAGCCAGCTGCACAATGTACAGTTCTTGATAAACATTACTGGGAATCCATTCCACAACCTGTTTGTGTTACACATCACTTTTCTTCTGTCTGATTGCTTGTGTTTAGAAAGTGCCAGTTGATACCTAATTAAAAACATTTTTAACCACTGTTATAGATTTTTAGGTTACAACCAAAGGGGATTATCCAGAAGCTCAGTTGCATTACCCAGTACTGTAGAGATAAATATTTCAGACATGGGCAGTAATGCTCTTGTAACCTGCCAATATACCAAAACAATCATTCCCATAATAAGTGTCCGAGTTGTTCTTAAAACTATCTAAACTACCACATGCTTTAATATAATTTGGTACTCTGCTCCATGCATCAACTACTCTCTCAGAGAACCAGTTAGTACAGCTCTCATTCCTAGTTAATCTACACAGGTTGTCTGATGACTCTCTCCTGCTCTTTGATAACCACAAACATTCCTAGAGGTAGTTGTCTCTACATACCCTATATACATGAATAAGATCTCCTCTTAAATATCAATATCAAACACTGTACAGGTTCAGATATTTTAATCTTTGATAATAACTTAAACTGTCACACCCATGGATGTCCTCGGTATATTTCTGCTGTACTTTTGCCAATTTATTTCTTTTAAAATTTCCACATTATTATTCCATTCTCTGGTTTGGGTCTAATGTGATTTACAAAAAAAAAAATATTTCTTCATTTCTGATTTTTTAGAGTTTATAAATCTTTTAATGCAGCTGTATGCAGCCTATAATCCTCACTGGAATGTCCCTCATTAAGTAGACTTTCTCCATATATCCCCATTGAAAATTTGTGATCACCCATCCAGTTATCCAGACTGGTTTTAAAGGTTGGTAGGGAAGCACACTGATGAGCAAGAACAGAAATTAAGTATGCTTTGGGATGGGTATCTCTCATGCCATCAGATGTTATTGATGCAGTAGTATAGTTTTAAGTCTCTAGAAGGGGTGTTTGCTTTACCACTGCTTATATTTAAGTGAAAAGAGTTTGAAGAGTACTCAGTCATTCATAGCCCAGAAGGTTAACCAGAGATCATCCCTTAGGAGTCTGTATGATGAAGGAGTTCAGAGAATGCCAGGTTATTTATAACAAGGGAGGCTATAAATGTTATGCTGCCATGCACTATAGATGAATGCATAAAGCAACACGCACTGATGGTGACTGCATAATGCAGCATATAACAGGACAATTTAAATAGCCCTCTGGACTTTAACTGAGCACTGTTACTGTGCAGATTAAAAATCATATGGCTGTGGAACTATGACGTGGCATGTAACAATATCTGTGAGTGTGTATCTATACAGGTCCACTGCATTATGCCAACACACTACAATGTTGACGGCCAATTGATTGACCATAAAAGGTCAACATATACAGATAGTCAAAAGGTGTGAGAGATCTACAATCCTCCCCGGATATTGTACAATCTTGGAGTTATTGTATATAATTATCTATCTATCTATCTATCTATCTATCTATCTATCTATCTATCTATCTATCTATCTAAACAACAAGAAAACTGTTAAATCATGAGGAAAAATATTGCTGACTGGGACTCCTTGAAATCAAGAAAACAAAGCATGAACTGCAGGCTAGTTCAGTTGAGACTACAAAGTTATCAAGAACATATACCTTGTTTAAAAACTGACACATCTTTATTGAAAATAAAAGATAGTAAACAGAAGAGAATTTTCATTCTTAATTGGGCTTCATCAGCTCTGACTCCAGTTTACATGACGTGCAGGATTACATGCTTTTACTCAAACTCATAAGATTAATAACAATTCTTTAACTGTTAATAATAATACACCAATGTCCATTTTGAATTCTGATTTCAAAATTATATTAATATAGTTTAATCTATAGATACAGTCATTGCTGTCCTTGCAGATGCAGGGACCAGTGTGGAACATTTTGGTGGTCCCCGTCCCTTTCCGCCATATGGCCTCTTATGCTAGTATGTACAGTGTATTAAAAAGAAAATAATATTTACATTTATAAGATTATATTTTGGTATAAAACATGATAAAAAGTCAAAACTATTTATTTATAAAGCAATCTTTATTTTCTTTTTCAGCTGAATTTGTTTTACAAATTGCTGTTAAAGATGCTGCTAATTATTTATTTTGTGTATTTCCTGATTAGGTATATTTCTGTTAATAATTTGTTGCATTCATTGCATATTTCATTGTTACATTTCTATCAGCTTTTAATTTGGGTTGTGACTGAAAAGGGTCCTTGCAGCAGTTCCCTGATTCAGTTAATAAATGAATCAACTAACCAAATGAATAAGTAAAAGGTGGGCACTAGCCCCCACCCCCTAATTCAATTAAATTCAATTCAACTTTATTGTCATATGTACTAGAGAGAGTGTCACAAAGTACAATGAACTTCTTATTCTGCAAATCCTCCAGCAACATATAAAAACAATGACAATTAACAAGAAGATGTAATCTAAGACAACAAATCGATAATAATATAAATACCAATATCAGTAAATATATATAACTGTGCAAAAAGAGAGCAATTGTTCAAAACAAGCCTATTCCCTCCAAATGTGAACCAACCTACAATACTGGAGGGAGAGGTAGTATGTGAGGTTTATTTAACAGTACAATAGCTTGAGGTATAAAATTGTCTTTAGCCTGATTATTCTGGCCACCATGCTGTTATAACGCCTCCCTGATGGTAGCAGCATAAACAGTTTGTGTTGTTGGTGGATAGTGTCCATGATAATATTTTGAGCCCTCCTAAAAACTCTTTTTTTTTTTGTAGATGTCCTCCAATGCAGGGAGTGTTACTACAATGATGTTTTGGACAGTTCTTATTACTCGCTGCAGAGCCTTGCAATCCTGTATTGTACTATTTCCGAACAATACTGTAATAGTGTGGGAGAGAATGCTCTCAGTTGTACATCTGTAGAAGCTGCTGACGATTGCATTGGGCATGCCAAACTTCCTCATGTTTTTCAGAAAATACAATCAGTGCTGGCTTTTTCCTATTAGGTCTGTGATGTTATGAGTCTAAGTAAGGTCCTCCAAAAAGTTAATATTGAGGAATTTGAATGTAGCCACTATTTCCAACTCAGACTCACACTATATAATGGTAAGTGCTGCCCTCTATTGCTCCATGTAATAATTATCATCTCTTTAATTTTTCAGGTATTAAGAGAGAGATTACTGTTCTGACACCACTTCACAAAGTTCTCCATTTTCTCTCCTATATGCTGACTCATCCGCCCTGGAGTTCAGACCAATGACTGCCGTATCATCCAATAATTTGACAGCACTGATGTCATGTTTAGCAGCAGCACAATCATAAGTGAAGAGGGTGTACAGCATTGGACTCAGCAGACAGGAGTTTCTGTATTTATTATTATTGTTTTAGAGATGTTATTCCCCAGCCTGACTGACTGTGGTCTGCCTGTTAAAAAATCAAGCACCCAGTTGCAAAGAGTTGGTGGCACACTCAGTATGGACAGCTTATTAATGAGCTTCATTGGTATCACCATATTGAAGGCCGAACTATAATCAAACAGCAATCGAGTATAATAGTCCTTATTCTTCAAATGAATAATAACTGTATGCAATGTTGTACTGACTGCATCCTCAGTCAACCTATTCGGTCTGTATGCAAGCGCAGGAGATCCATTGTATCAGGTATAACTGACTGAATATGACTCATAATGATTCTCTCAAAGTATTTCATCACTATGGGGGTCAGTGGAGCCACCCCATTCTTCCCATATTTCCAATTCACATACACTACAACGCATTTTATTTTGTCTGGGGAATTGTACATATCTTCCATGATGCTTTGAGAACAAGAGATTTACAAATATTTTTGTATAGTTGCTTCTCTGTTTTGCTAGGGTCTTTTTGGTTGGGTCCTGTATGTATCGGTGGACTACTCTATTCTTTATTAAAAGGGATGAAAAAATATGAAAGCATATATATGCTGCATGCATGGAGGAAGGCAACAATGGTATTCAGAAGATTCTATGCTTCTTCAATACCACAATTAAAACTGATGGATATTAAAAAAACATTGATGGCACATTGGGACTTTGAGGTTGGGGGATCCAGGTAACCTTATAACATTATACTTAAAACTCTGTTTCTAGGTTTGGCCCTTTTGCAGATGTTATAACTGGAACATCATTTCTTACACCAGGATAAATTCCAGGGCATCATCTTGTTTAACCAACGTAGAGTTATGCTAATATAGATTAAGGCTCCTTCACCTTTGTCCCTTTCATTGCAGCTGATGATTTAAATGTGTGGAAGATGCTGAAGCCATGAACAGCCAGAGTACTGTCTGTGGATTTAAACCATGTCCTTGTAACAGCACAAATATCTATATTTTCCAGAGTGAGGAGGGCTGGTAGGGTGTAGCGTTTTTGTTTAGGCTCCCAGGATTGAGAAGTAACACCCTTTAAATTTCTTTGGGTTTCATTTGCTATGCTGATAGGCTTGTCAATTTGGAGTTGCCTAAAAAAGGCTTTAAGGGGTGTATGAAGTTTTAGCCAATATTCAGAAGGCTAGGGGAGACAGGTGCAGACCATCCTTTGCAAAGCAACGTGGTTTGTTAACCATGTCCTCCCATGCTGAAAAATATTGAATCTCCCTAGAAAGACAACAGAAACTAACCTAATTATTGAAGTCAGTCATCATTTGTTTATACTGTGGCATCATTCTTGGTGAAGGTGGAATGCTGCTCAATGCAAGGCACATACCCACCTGAGACACATATTCAGATCAACAATGTCTCTTTTCGTATAGTCCAGGAAGTACATCTTAGGTCATTAATGTCCACATAGACTATGATAGAATCCTACTCATAGCTGTGGTGTAGTGACTTGAATGCATATGTTACTTGGTGAATCCTGGTGCCAGATAAGTAACTAACCATTGTCTTCTCCTTCTTCATTGTGTTGAGAGGGGCATATATGTGTTGTACAATGGAGTCCCCTGTGACAGGGGTCCTAGGTAATGTGTTTGCTTGTCTTATGGATTTTTCTCTAGGGACTCCACTGGGTGTAGGCATATGTGTGGTTTTTGGCATTGAGTTTGATGAGTGCTTTAGAGATCGCTGAGGGCAGGTGTTGCCATTTATAGGCTTAAGAGGACTTTGAGGTTTGATAGGATTGCTTTTTAGTGCATCAGCTTAAGTGGGTCTGTGCATTTGGTGGACACTATATGTGGTGAATGTATTGTGTGTTTTCTTGACAACCATGTTTGTATGCAAGATTTCTGCCTCCAGTGAACTTGTGTATGGGTATCTCTCACATACTGTTATTGTTTCTTTAAGGATTAAATGGTTGTCTGTGAACACAAGGCAATTACTGTATTGTCTCAGAATGCCCATATTGAATAAGCTGGCTGGGGAGACATTTGAAATATCCATGTTGCCAGGATGTGTATTTAGGAGGACTGAGGTCTCCTTTGGTGGTCTCTGGAAGTTGGCACTAGACTAGGTTAGATTGCGCTAAGATTTGACAGTAGTGCTATTTAATATGCGGACTAGCTGCTCTAAGCCTATCTTCATGCAGTGGCTTTGTTTTAGCCAAACTTAGTTAGTGGTTTCAGCTGTAAGGATAGTTTTCTAGATAAAATATGCTTTATGGGTGATTGTTTCTGTATAGGCCACTGCTATTTTCTTGATGCAAAAAGGTCAAGAAAGATTGCTTTAGAGTGTAATGCTGCAACAGAACAACTTAAACAAACTACTGGGGACTTATGCAATGATTTAAAGCAAAAATAAAGATGAAGCATTCTAAACAGTTAACTAATGTGCAAAATAATGAAATAAATCTCTTATCTACCAAGGAGGGAGGAAGATTAACTCAATTTAACTCAGTACCTCCTCAGTGTGTTGTGGGTGCCAAGCAGATGCGAGCTCTGGGAGAAGGAGCAGGAGACAATTTGTAAAAGGGAGATCTACTCAAGCACAATACTGGTTTGCTGGGAGCACACTTAGTGTTATGGATATATGGAAAATAGTGGGTGGGAAAATACTTAAATGGGTCATACAACAGACAGTAGCATAAAAAAAATAACGAGGTGGGAGGGACTTTAAAAGGTAGATTACCATAAGGGGGGAGCCTTTTAAAACCAAAACAAGAGGAAGAAACTTGGGAAAAATTCAAACTGGAGCTCTATTCCTATGGTTAGAATTTCAGAAACTTTTGTGGGGGCTGGGGCAGACTCAAAGAACAGGGGAAGTCCTGTAGCAAGGTAAACAGAAAGGTACTGGAATGCAACTTTAAGCAGGTATATGCAGCTATAAAAAGTACTGAAGCACAAATCCCTGAACAGAATTCACAATACTCCCACTACTGCAATCATACCACAGGACTAAGGCACCATACAGTGTAGCAATTTACCAGTAATATTGTCATAAATGACTAAATGATGGTCAAATCTGGCAGTAGATCACAGTCCTGTGACAACTGTAAACAAAGCTTCAAGGATGAGGCCCCATACTGGTTTCAAAATACAAAAAAACTACCTTTTACATGTAATTCTACTTATGGAACTAGAAGTGCAGTATAAAGCATAACAATGTTAACATCTGGCAGTAATATACAATCTTCCCACAACTGCAAATGATACAGCAAGACTAAGCTCCCAGAACAAACTTAAAAAATGCAAGCAAATAACTTTTTTGGCTAAGATATGGACGAAGAGCAGATAATTATGAAAAAGCACTACCAGAAAGGTCACTATAAGTGTTCTTTAAATATGTAAGCAGAATTTAAATAAACACTTTTTTCTCTCCCTTTTTGTGAAAATCTTTTAGCTCATAAACTTTAAAGCATTCCACACCTCTCAGAGCCTTGAACAAAAGACCATGGGTGTATGTAGCTCTGTGCAAAATATAGCAGACTTGCCAGAAAAGGATCCAGTTTAATAAAGCCAGTACTGGAGCTCAATAAACATTTAAATTAATGTCTCATTGAGGGATGGTGCAGAATCAAGGAACAGGGGAAAAAACAGTAGCAAGGTAAATGGAAAGGCACTGGAGTACAACTTTAAGCAGGTATGTGCACAGCTATAAAAAATACGGAAGCATAAATCTGGTAGCAGAATTCACAACACTGCCACTTCTGCAGTCCTACAACAGACTAAGGCACCTGACTACAGGAATGCGACTTTAACCAGGTGTATATACGGCTATAGAAAGTACTGAAAACGTTATAGTACCCTTTTCCTTACCAATACCCGACTTGAACTGTGTGCGTGTGTGTGAAAACAGAGCTGAAATGATATTTCTGTTTGGATTGAATTACGTTGCAGGAAAAAACGATGTATGCACTTTTCTGAATCTAATCGTTTTCATTTAAAGAAAATGTGGTACTTCACAAACTGTTTCTAAAAGATCTGTTATGTTTCACAAACTGTTTCTAAAAGATCTGTTATGTTTCACAAACTGTTTCTAATAGAGCTGTCATATTTCTTCTTTTGTTCAAATGTTTTTTTTTTATTGAAGTTTTGCAACAATATTAAAAGAATGAAATCTAATCATGTGTTAATAGTAGATTAAATATAAGCTAACAAAGTTCAACACATTTTGATCATAAGAACTAATTACGATATTTACATCATGTCTGAAGTATTGGATATAGTTATTTAAGTAAAGAAGTCAACCACCAAAGGGCAATCTAGTTCAATATCAAAATAAATGAATTATCTAAGGTTATATATAAGAGAGTTGATATCAAGAAGTGGCATTTTTCTGGTAAGTTTCAATAAGAGATAACACTTTTAACCATGGATTCTTGATGAAGATCCTGGGATATATCTTGCCTTTCTTTACATTGCTCCCTCTGATAGCTGATTCTGTATTCATTTTATAATTCTGTAATATATTGAATAGCACTAATCAGCTATCACGTTTCACGGAGTTTTTCTAACAGTGACTTATTTAGTGTAATAATGGTATAAAATGGTAGCAACACTGTGCTTTCACTGAAACCATGGCAACCTACCATTATCATTTGCAAGTGCAGTACAGAGTACTCAGTTCTATTTAATCCCATTGATTACCCCAAAATACTTCCAGGAAAACTTCTAGGCAATATATTAATCATTGTCATCTCTATTAGAGATTATTTATTGAATTCTAAGACTAATATTGGAATTCTGTTATATCACATGGCTGTGCTACAACTACTGTATACTTGGCAAGATGATCAAACCACCTGAATTTTCCATGTGCAGATCCCTCATTTCATCTCTAGTCATACCTCTCAACCTCTTATAGCAAAAAACCTGGAAAAGCCATAAATAATGGGGGGACAAAGGCCCAAAAATAGGAACAATTTTTTTAAGTATTGCTCTTTTAAACTTAGAAAGTTGATAGAATAACATAATTTGCATTTGCATGAATTTTCTGAAGGGCATGAAGACAGAAACTCAAATGTTTGCCATTATTTTCTGACATCAGTTCCCAATGATTTGTCAATGATTTCCCAGAAAACCACAATTTTATGAGAAACAGGCCAAAAATATGAGGCAAAAATCTGAACTTTCTGTGAAAATCTGTACAGTTGAGAGGTATGTCGCAGCTGCATAGATAGGATCAGCAAAACTATATAATTTACAATAAGGTCATGGTTGGAAAACTGTGACTATATGCCTTAGACAGTTTTAACAGCTAATATTTTTTGTGCCGTATAGATTAGAAATGCTTCAATAGTCAACAGTCAGGACCACAGAATAAACAAACAGCAAATTCTCTATGGATACTGATGTACAATTTTCTTGCCACTAGCATACTTATTTGTTTTATGGTAGTATTTTGCAATAATTTACATTGTGCAATAAATCCATTTAAGTAGCACAAATTAGCAGACTGAATTAAGGTAAACATTTTTACTGTGTCACAATTTTTTAAATATTCAAGTTCTCATATCCACATTTATTCCTTCATACAATTTATTATTGGAAGGATGGAAAACTCGAATATACAGGAGAAGGCATGATATTTCTGAATTATCCAGAAAAGAATTACTGAAATTATATATATAAAAAACAAAAAAACACTTGACATCTCTGTGAAACTGTGAATGAACAGAGCTGGTTCAGATCTGCAAGAATTTCATTCATTGTGGCAGCTGGTAAAAAGATGGACAGACACAAGTACTGACTGTGATTAAGTCACTAAGCAGAATGCAGAGTAATTATTTAAATCAAGCAACTGAGCAAAAGAGAGGAGAAGCTACATGCAAGAGGATATATTGTCATCCCCTCTGTGGGTATGGGGTCCCATGGGTTTAAATAGGTTCAGTGGTCTAAGGCCACTCATTCCTCAGTACAGTCCTCCATTGCTTAGATTATTTCAGTTTGATAGTATGATTTTGTTACTGGCAAACAGATTTCAAGTTTTGCAAAAAGAATGGAATTATTTAGAAGTATCAAGAATCTAAATATAGGTGGCCAAGGATGAACACAGGATAGCAGCAGATTTCTTCAGCTCCACCAACATTACTGCTCTGACAGGAAATAATTACTTTAAAAATCAACTAATATAATAATTTTCTTTCTGAATACATTTGGAATATCAGTATTTTAAATAATATCAAAAAAAGAAAGAAAATTTAAATAATTTTCCTGTCAGAAATCATCTTTGAAATTTCTCTTTCATCACCTCTCTTCAGAATGAGTTCCAGCAAGGCTAACAGTCAAGATTCCAGCATCAAGAAAGAGCTTCAGTCTTTACTATTAACAATTCAACAACTAGCAACTAAAATGGACAGACTTGATACTAAAATTGATAACTTTATAGAAAAAACTACAAAACAAATGGATTTGTTACATCAAGACTTGCAACACCAGAAAGCTCAGATTACAGCTATTGAAGAGACTCTTAATGTTATGGACAACAGAATCCAGGAAGAAGAAAGTAACATTGAATTTTTACTGAAACAGAATACACAGCTACAATCCAAACTTGATGACCTAGAAAACAGATCCAGACGCAATAATATTAGGATTTTTGGACTGCCAGAAAATACAGAAGGTAACAACATTACTTCCTTTCTAAATACTTGGCTCCCTAAAACTTTAGATCTGTCAGTAGCATTTTCTTTCGGTATTGAAAGAGCCCATAGGTCTTTATCTAATTTTAACACTAATAAAAAGTTTCCTAGATCTGTTATTGTAAGTTTTTATCATCTCATGACAAGGAGATGGTATTAAAGGCGGCATGGGCTAAAGCTCCTATAAAAATTAATGAGGCAACTGTGCGTTTTGACAATGACTATTCTTCCTTGGTAATAACTAAAAGAAAAGCTTTTTTGCCATTAATAAGAGAGCTTAAGAAAGCACAGTTCAAAACATACCTTTTGTTTCCTGCCAAACTAAAAATCTTTTTACCTGATGGCCCTAGAATTTTTGAAGACTTGGACTCTGCTTTGCTGTATATATCAAAAAATAAAATATTAGATAAAATAGAAGAAATGGAATGGGCTAGTCCTTCGCTAAAGAGGATGGCAACAGGAACTTCTTGGAAGACTTCGGAAAAGCAAAAAAGACTAAAAAACAAATGACATGTTCTATATTTTTTTTTCTTTTGAACTCTTCAATTACAGTTACTTCATTTTCAGAAAGCCACAAATGTTTTAAAGATTTATTCAAGGTTACTTTTTTGTGTTCAAGGATCTGTTTTGTTTTATAAATAATCAAACATTCTGAGGAACAAATAACATGCTATGAATCAACTTGTTTCTCTTTGTGATAAAGAGACCTAAGGTTAGTAATTTGATACATTTCTTTTCTCTTCTTGTTTTAAATAATAGCATTCTTTCTAAACTATGCATTCACTGAGGGGTGGGGGAGGGCTGGGAGAGAGGTCTGATGACAAAAAAAGAAAAAAAAAGAAAAAATGGAATAAGTGAAATAATAACTTATTAGCTCTTTAAAATTATTTATGCTTTTTAAATACTATTGCTAAATAATATACAATGACTTAATTGCTTGTATATGATTTTAAATAATATGTCATGATATAATTGCAAATAATTAGAACTAAAATAGTAGTATGTTATAAGTCACATGTTTAACATTATTAAAACAAACAGCAAGTAATATATTTTTGTAAATACTCTTTGTAGCTTCTTTCCTTTTTTTCTTACTTTCTTCTCTCTCTCTTTTTTTTTTTTTCTCTCTCTTCTTTCTCTCTTTCTTTCTCTCTCTATTATATATACAATTATATGCTTTTGATAATACTAATTTATGTATATAATAAGATCTGTATGAGAAAATGAACTGGGGCATATAAAAATAAGTTGTATAATATGTTAAATATTTGTAGACTTGGTTTCACTGTCATAGAGACTGTAATGGCTTGTAAAATACTTCGCAACGATTTTACACTGTTTAGATTCATTTGTGTTACTAAATGAATGTCAGTCACTTGCTTTTACTAAAATTCCTGCCAAAATGTTATGGGAGACAATCTGGGATGTGGGTTTCCTCGTGAATAGTGTCCTCGAGTTGTTTTTAAAGCTTCAACACTCAGAACACATGCAGAGAAGCTGAAAGCAGCCAATTTGAACTTTGACCCCTGATTCCACACTGACACATTGCAGATTCAAGAAGAATACTGTTTCAGGAAGTAGAATTGCTGTAAATGCGACTTTGTGATGAAAAACGAACTTTAAGACATCTAAATGTGAGTTATTTCTTATAACAACTTATTTATTTAAGATGTAAGTCATAAAATATAAAAGTTATAATGATTTTAAATGACTTAGTATGTCATAGTAAACAAGTGAGACATTTTAGAAGGAATAGAATGTGAAACACATATACACTTGTTCTTGAAAGCTTACATGACTGCAGCACATTAATGTATATAAATACTTATGATTTAAACATATATAATGTTGTAAATCATTTGCTTTGACTAACTGACAAACACAAGTATCTTTATGATTATATATAAGAAGAAATTGTCAGGTGACATATTTTAAAGCTGCAGTTCAGATATATAAAATACAAATGGCTTTCATCACAATGATTCATGTATAACTAGAAATTAACATTGCTGTGCAGTATGATTTTTTAACTTATGTATGAGAATGAATATTTTATTTAATTGGCAATAATAAGTATGAGAGGAAAGCTTTTGGTGCAAGTAATTAAAAGTTTTTAAAACTGTTAACTGCATTTCTATGGCAGAAAGTAGGAATACACTAACATATATAATGTCTGAACCATAATAGTCTAAGATATTGAATTCAAATGAATATAAGAACTTATTCTTACAAACTTTTAATAAAATAACATATGGATATGCTCCCTTTTTTTTCTCTCTTTCTTCTCTCTCTCTCTTCTCTGTTCACATTATCAAGACTGTTAGAATGCTATTTTGATTATGAGTATATTATATAGAATAGATGTACATAGTAATATGAGCTGTTTCTAAATGTTCTTATTTGTTTATATGAAGCTCATTTATAATTTGTTTAGCTTTGTCATAATAGATAGTCTAATTAAATGAGGTTAACTTTAGTTAATAATAGTTAGTATTGAATTCATTTGGTGGCAGCTGAGGTACTGCTGCTTAGGATAGGGGGATAACTTGAGTGGTATGTGCTACTCGAAGTTGGAATTTTCAACTCCAGGCTGGGTGCAATGTTTAATCCTAACATTATTTTCATCTGATTATTGTTGTATGTATATAGTTCTGACATCCACATCACATTGTATGAATCCATTGTCACTACGAACTAAAGTGAAACTTCAACAAAATTCCATAAGATTTTCATTAAATACAGTTATAATCAATGGAACACCTAAAGGAGGAGATATAATAACACATATTTTGTTAATTGTTATTCTGATTATATGTCTTATATGTTTATAAAATCTAAATGATATCTCTAAAAGGAATTTCTTTAAACATTAATGGATTAAATAACCCATGTAAAAGGGCAAGTTTAACGAGATATATTAATTTGCATAGAGCCAACTTAATATTCCTTCAAGAAACACATTTCCTGGAAAAGGATATAGATAAGTTAGCCACTAATAAATATACAGTCTTGGTTAGCTCAGAACACACACAAAAGAAAAGAGGAGTGGCTATTTTATGGAATAAAAGTATGCCCATACCTGAAACTATAAAGTCTTATAAAGATGATAAAGGAATGTTTTGTATGGTTACAATAAAGATTAACGGGAAGATATACACATTAATCAATGTATATTGGATACCAGGAATTGGCATTAATACAGTGAAACAACATCTCAATAAGATCATATCATTCTCTATAGGAGATATTATTTTAGCAGGTGACTTTAATTGTATCCTACATGAAAAAGATACTTCTACTAAAGGAAAAAGGAAAATCACATCTAATGCAAAACATTTAAAAGATTTTATTAATTTATATCATTTGAATGATATTAATAATCAGATAGATTCAAAATCATTACCATACACTTTTTTTTCTAACAGATATAAAACTTATTCAACAATAGATAGAGTCTTTATTTCTAACCAGATGGTATCAGATTTAATTAATTCCAAAATCATTTCATGTCCTATATCAGATCACAATTCAATTGTCTTTGAATTTATGGTAAAAAGTACTTATAATGTTCAGATCAAAAGAATACCAGCATACTTAACTCAACTAAAAGACTATAAAGATTATATACTTTCAGAAGTGCAACATTTCTTAGACTTAAACACTACACCTGATGTCTCCATTGTTTACATTTGGGATGCTTTAAAATCATATTTATATGGACAAAGTATCAGATGGTATAATAATAAAAGGAAATCTTGGGACAAGGAATTACTAGATATTCAAAACAAATTAGACTCATACAAACATAATAATAGATAATATTATGGATAAAAAAGTCATTGAGGAAATAAATAAATTAAATGAGAAATACAAAGAAATTTTATCCCATAAAGTCAAAATAACATTAGAGAAATATAAGTTTTTGTCCTACTCGATAACTCCCAAATATTTACATAGACTTAAAAATAAAACAAAAAGGTTGAATAAGCAAAATCATATCAAAGAAATTTTCTCTCCAGGGAAAAAGAAGAAAGTTTCAAGTTTACCAGAAATTTTAGATGAATTTAGAAATCACTATCACAAAATTAATCATAATAACATTAACATGGATCCTAAAGATAAAATAAAGGAATTTATAACTACAAACATGAACAAAAAACTTAACAAACAACAGACTAAACTAATGGATAAAAATATTTCGTATACAGAGGTTATTACACAAATAAACAAACTTAAATCAAACAAAGCACCAGGTAATGATGGTATTATACCAGAGATTTATAAAATTTTTCCTAAAAGTACTTATTCATTAATACATAAGGTTTTTATTCTGGCTCAAAATGAGTTAACAACTCCCCCATCTTGGCAATACACATTTATTTCACCAATTTTAAAACCCAATAAAGACCCAACCAGATGCACTTCATATAGACCTATTTCATTACTTAATGTTGACTATAAAATGTTTGAGTATTTTTGCTGATAGATTAAAGACAATCATCCCAGGCATAATAGATATAGATCAGACAGGCTTTATTATAAATAGAAATACTTTTGATAATATTAGGAGAACTTTAATGTTAATTGATTTTGCAAACAGGAAAAAGAAAGATTTAACACTTATTAGTCTTGATATAAGTTCAGCATTTGATTCAGTAAGTTGGGACTACTTGTTTATCTTACTGAAGTGCACAAATGTTTCTGATGCATTTGTAAATCTAATAGAACATCTATATAAAAGAGCATTGGCTTATATTAAGATAGGAACATATGTCTCACAAAAAATACCCATTTTAAAAGGTACAAAACAAGGGTGTCCACTCTCTCCACTATTATTTACTTTAATAATGGAGCCTGGGCTAATTTGATTAGAAACAGTACTGATATAGAAGGATTTGATATAGATGAAAATGCAATATCTAAAATTCAACTTTTTGCAGATGATGTTTTAATTACGTCATCAGGAACTAATTCTTCTATGCAATCCTTATTTGATAAAATGTTGGACTTTAAAAATATCTCTGGTTTGATATTTAATGAAGAAAAAACTAAAATATTACCAATATATACACGAAAAAATGTCCTCATTAGTGATTTTAACAAATATATACCCAACTCAGCTCAGATAACTTACTTAGGTATAATATTATCTAAAGATATTAAAACTAACATACATAATAATTATAGTACCTGTCTTCTTAATATACAAAATCTTTTCAATAGCTGGAACAATATGTTTTTTACCATGGAAGAGAGACTCACAATTATTAAAATGATAATATTCCCTAAGATATTATATTTAATACAATCAATAATACTCCCACCTACAAAAATAATTATTAAAAAATTGAATACATTAATGTTAAATTTCTTATGGGCACCTATTAGACCTAGGATTGCATTAAAGAAACATACTAATAGCTGGTCTCAAGGGGGCATTTCTTTTCCAGACTTTAATTTATATACTATCTCTTCTATTATAAAAGTTAGTACTTTGTTAATAGATCAGTCATATGTTGCAAGATGGAAAGATTACTGGGAACTAATTAGCATTCACTTCATGAAAATCTCTTTCGTACATAAAAATACTATTGTAAATAATCCCATGTTATGGTTACTTAAAGAATTTTGTACTTCATCTATCACACCAAAATATATAGTTAGTTATCCATTAAACATTATTATCAGTTATCGTAATTTTATATTTATGCATCCTAAGTATAAGGAATGGAATTTTATCCTATTTCCTATAATGTATACGCAAGGTGTTCTTTTGTCAACCACCTCTGAAAGTACTCTTTTAGTCACAGATAATGATTTAAAATATTGGTATCAGTTGCTGTCTGATAATAAAGTTAAAAATCTAGACTTCTTAAAGCAAGAATTTGATTTGAGAGATGCATGTTGGTTAGAGATTCAGACTTTTAGACAACATCTTATTAATAAAATTGATTTAATGTCTTTAACAATTAAAGAATCTGTTCCAATTCTGATTGATTAAGAATCAAAAGCACCAAAGGCTTAGCAGATTACTTGAAACAAACAATTTATTGAGTTAGTGCTTTCAGAAACAAACTGTGTTTTTCCTTCTTCAGACCAGAACAGTTTGTTTCCAAAAGCGCTAACTCAATAAATTGTTTGTTTCAAGTAATCTGCTAAGCCTTTGGTGCTTTTGATTCTTAGTTTGTGTGTTTGCCTTTTTGTGCAATTCTGATTGATTACTTGATATTAAACTTACAACATAGAGTTTCTGATAAAGGTAAGCTCTCACACATACATAAAATTATTAGAGAAGAAACTCATTACAGTTCAGATACCTATTTGAATTATTTCATTTCCATTAATGGTGAATCACCCAAAAAACAAGATAAACAATATATATTGGAATCTGCGTATAAAACTACTTCTTCCATTAATTGGAGACTTTTTACTTGGAAATTTTTACATAGATCTTTCTATACACCTTTGATGATGAATAAAATAAATAATAAAGACATCTTATGTAAAAGATGTAATGTACAAATAAATGCTCATTGTGCACATATGTTTTATGACTGTGTAAAATTGAAGGAATATTGGAAATTAATCAATGATTTTTTGCAGGCCCTTTTCACAGATAATTTCATTATTTCTAAATCACTTATATTATTTAACACTCCTGTTCCTATAAATGTTAAAAAAGTTAAACTTCCCTTATTATGGTCTATTCTAGCAGTGGCTAGAAAAATAATAACCAGAAATTGGATTTCAGATATTCCTCCTTCGTTTAATGAATTTAAAAATGTTATGACTGAAGTGTGTCATATGGAATTGATGACAATAAAAACAAGGACTACTAGAAAAACGTCTTACTATATTATATGGGATACTTTACAAAATCTGTTAAAAAAATCTTAGTTTCAATAGTAAGACATTACAGTTTAATCAATTGATTTGATTTGTAGTGGATGTCTCTGTAAATACTTTGGTTATTTTATTGAATGTTATAACTATTTATATTTCAATTGCTTGTATAAGATTGTTATGATGTTTATTTTGTATGTTAAAACAATAAACTTGTTTAAAAAAAAAAAAGAATCTAAATATAGAGCAAAAGAAATGATGTTACCAGAGTCTTTGATTTTATTAAATTATCACTATTTGTGCAAAATTACTATTAGATCAATGGTCCAGAGAACCCTCAGTTCCTCCACAGACAGCATCTCCTTGTGCCTGCACACATTCTGTACATGTGGTTACTCCATCTTCCAGGTTCTGTAAGCATTCAATGGAGGCTGTGAATCAGTCAAGAAACAGACCCTTGGCAGGAGCACAGTGCATCCACTGGCCAGCTCTGCGGTTGCAGCAGCAACATAAAGGTGGGTACAAAGGCACATGCACACAGCCCCTAGCTATTATGAGTATTATATGACACACTATGTAGTATACTTAGTGTGAGAGGGTTATGATAGTGAACAGTTTGTTGTTTAACTATTTGATACATGTAGGGAGTTCTACAGTGTAATATTCATCATTAGCCTGAGCTTTCTACCATAGTGGCTGTGATATTTCTGTAGGTAAAGTATGCAGGATTATATGGTGCATTATATAGTACACAGGAGCACACTGCTTGAACTCTGCTGGAGTCAAATAGAAAATCTAATCACATCTTTAACCACTGGGTCCATAAAGGGAGAATGAGTAGGTCATGAAGCAAAAAGACTTACCCCCAAAACATGATCAGACGTGCCGAACCCCCAAATGCCCAGTTCTGCAACTGACCCCAGCATACCAGATTACATCTTGGAGGGAAACAAAGGATAGCTGGTAGATCTGATGTGGGAAGGTCCTATGAAGGATAGTGGTGGGAAACAAAAATGGGGCAAAAACAATCATATCTTTAAGTATGTGTACAAATGGTGTGCTGTGTGTCTTGTCTTCTTATGTGCCCTTGTCCAGTTATATGCCTCATGAATGTCTGTCACAAGCCTTTGCAGTTGTCTGTATTTATGGTTCAATCTACTGACACTGATGAATCTGTTTAGCTTCTCTGAGATGGTTATACAAGCTGCTGTCAGTGATCCTGCTGTTCATGTTGTATGTGTTGACCTAGCCAAGGGATTCAACACTATATTATTTACTTTAAAAATAGATTCCTATGTGATAAGGTGGCTAGCAAACTGACTAAAAGGCAGAACCCACCAGTGTGAGTGGCAGGTGCCTCATCAGAAAGAGTAAAGGTAACCGGTAGTGTCTGGAACCCTTCCTAAACTTGGAACATGGGACTCTGGCTAACTAAGTTTGCAAATGACTATAAACTAGGAGTTTTTCTTAAGTTCCCTCTGATGCCCAAACCCTTCTGCAAGAACAGACACTTGTAATTACCTGGTGTTCTGAAAATGGGCTCAAATTAAATGCAAAAAAGTTCAGTAATGTCATTTGATAAATAGCCCCCCCCCCCCCTTGGCATACATGTTTAGCAGTGCTACTTGGCATTGAAATATCATCCAGAAAGAGTTCATCATTCCCTTATATTCAGCATTGGTTACGTCAGTTACTGAGTGCAAGATCTTCCTTTGAGATGCACCTCTCTCAATATATCAAAAAGTAAAAAAGACTCCAGAGGTTCCTAACTAAGAAGATCATCGGCTTAAAGACAATGAGCCGCCAAGAGCGGCTGAAAACACACTCTCTTCATTCAATACTTTACAGACTCTTGAGGGGGAGATCTAGGCTTAGCCTTCTGCACCATTAGAGACTGGATTCTCTGTATCTCTGCAAATCTAATAGTTCCAAAAAGTACCAGAACCAGGGACCAAAATCTTCACTAGCAGATAAATAAAACATGATGGAGAGACAGATTCATTAAGTAGCACCTCCATTACCTCTGGAACAGACTGACTCTGCTGTTGCACAGGTCTTCCAGGAATTGGTCAATCTGTGGGGAACTCCTGTTAGATCTGTTTGCTTCTAGCCACAACAGACAGTTAACTAAATCTGCTCTAGTACTCCTTGCACACATGCCTTGAAGACAGATACCTTTCATTCCCATGGATAGCAAGGTTCCTGCACACCTTTTATTAATTTGCTTTGATAATCAGGGTTTTTCTAAACGTGCAAAAGGACTCTCTAAGGAAAACTGTGGTGACCCCCTTTATAGTACAGGCACCAGTGGTTCTTCCTTTTGAAAATGGCCAAAATCAGTTAGCATAAGCTTCCCGGCAGTATGGACTTATTAATGCAAAACGGGTTGCTTGATACACCTTAACCTTCAACTTCTTCAACTGACTTTCTGGATGACAGAATTTTATACCTTTTATGCATCTTTTTACTGAGGACTTGCATATTAATGGAGGCAAAAGAAACCTGCTACTGGAAAATTATATATGGGTAAATGGAAAAGCTATTTTAGTTGGTGTCATGACAAGAACCAGTGCCTTATCAAGGCTCATACTCCTTGTTTCTGCAGTATTTGTGTGAGGGATTATCTTTCGGCCTTTCTTACTCTTCTGTCAAGATTCACCTTTAGGTCATTTCTGCTGGTGTGCTCTTGGATCCTCTCTTTCTACTCTACCTGAACTGAAACAATTTTCAGAGAGGTTTTTGCATATCCCTCTACCTAAAAGGCAGGCAGCTCCTTCTAGGAATCTTATATTTGAAGTGGAAAAACTTGCAGTTTCCTTTTGAACCTGTTGATGAGGCTATTTGTAGTTCTCATTTGGAAAACAATGTTACTCACTGCTCTGACTTCTGCAGAATGAGTACCTGAGTTACAAACTGTTGTGATGAAGAGTCATGCCTATGTCATCTTTCATAGCGATAGGGTAGCACTGCAAGTAAGTGTTTTCTTAATACCTAAGGGTGTTTCAGAGTTTACATTGAGCCTGAAAATTCATCTCCTTATTTTCCTCCCAGAACAAAAAGAAAAAAGATGAAGAAAGTTTTGTACACTCTTTCTATGCACAGGCAGCTCAGATACTACATCAACAGGCCAGAAACCCTTCAGAACATCTGAATAAGTGTTTACTTCCTAGCAAGGTAAAAAAGGGGACAATCAGTGTCAAAACCGGCAGTTTCTACATGGTTGTCTCATGCTGTTGTTTTGTTATTCTCACCATAACAAGGCACTTCCAGGCAAAATCAGAGTCCACTCTACCAGGGCTCTTGCTAATTCTGTGGCTTTTTAGAAAGGTGTGGAGTCTAGACAAGTACTAGAGGCAGCAACTTGGCCATCTGTAAATACATTTACCAAATACTACAAACTAGTTTCTTTCCCTAAGTCCACAGCATGCTTTGATAGGACAATTCTCCTGGACCTCCTGGACTCTGATCTTTCTTCTTCTTCCTCTCTTTCTTTCAAAGTTCTGGTATTCATTCCATATAGCTTTGGTTGCTACAATAGTGATCTGATGATGAACACAGTACCATTGTGTAAGCAAACTTACCATAAAACTAGATGTTCAAATAGATCACTTTTGCAGTAGCTACACCCTCCCTTGACCCCTCTCTTTTGTGCTATTTTTATGCCAGGGTGAGGGATTTTTATACTTACTGCTCCCATCTGGCATGGCTACAGCCTACTTCTTCTGAGGCAAGAAAGCTCTAAAGTTTTGGCCCCCTAGCCACTGATTTTATACTATTCTCCTTGAGAAATATAGTGGCTAGGGCATGTGTGAGGTGACCTAAAGCTTTAGAAACTGGCCTGGTGGGATCGCTGACAGGTTAGAGAGTTTCTAATTTCAGACTGACCATAAGCCATCTGTTCTGCTGATTAATTCCTGTGATTTAGACAAAGTACTGTCTAGCTATCAAAGACTGTTAATGAGACTGAGAAGTTTCAATGCCAGAGCAATTCATGTGTCTGGAAATAGTTATGGCAGCCATGTTATCCAGAATCCTGCACATGACTAACTGCTGTCATATACCAAAGAAGGTCTTGCCCCGTATGTGTAGTGGGAAAACAACCAGATCTGTGACTATGAGGAAACTAGAAATGTTAAAACAAGCTGCCAGAAATGACTGAGTTACAGACTGTTATACAATGTGTTTGAGATGGGTGGCTAGATTACTTGACACAAACAAAACATCTCATGTAGACGTACTACATAGTTAGAGTGCAGTTTTCAGAGCATGATGTCTTATTGCTGTACCAAGACAGAATATTACCCCTCATCACAATGTGATGATGTGGTACATCAAATACACAATATGCATTAGAGTCACAGAAAACTTCAAGAAAGAGTTAAAAGCTTGTGTCAAAGTATCAGTTCTGTAGTGTCCATAAACCATCACTAAGATGAGACTCATTAATAATGACACCCTTATCGCAAGATCCTTGCAAAAGATAGCTGTTGCCTTGTGTGAGTCTGAGGGTAAGAATTACCTTATGATAGTGTACTGTTACTCTTTTGACACAGAAGTAATGCAAATATCAATGACAATGAGCCAACAACTAATAGGTTCAATACCATGCTCACTAGAATGACAGATCCATTGAACTGGTTGCAGACAATGATATACAGTTCATGTGTCAGAGATATTGATGACTATGGTTTTACTCATAGCTAAGAGAACCATTTAAATAGTGAAAAGATACTAAGACAACCTGATCCTCACACAACTCTCATATCAAATTGAGCTAATCCACACAATGCTATGTAGTAAGCCCCTCAAAGCTAATGAGTGGAAGACAAATAAGGACTAATGTGCCACTGTTAGAGTCAAAACTTGAGCTGAAACTACTCTATGACTCAAGTACCAAGCTAAAGATTTGTATAAAAATGCCTATAACAAATTTTATTTTACATTTAACTAGCTCTTCATGAGCCTCAAGCTCAATGGCATGTTCTAGAAAATTAACCTGAAAAGTATGAATCAAGACTTAAAAAATATACATCTGGTAAGAGTGTTCCTGTTCCTTAAAAAGTGTTAAGGTGTGTTCCTGTTCCTTAAAAAGTGTTAAGGTAACCCTATATCCAAGACAAGGGTTTGAAGGGTCTATATTAGAAGACTGAAACTCCAAAAGAGCGAGCGCTCTTTAATTGAACGCTCATACTCGAAACCACACAATATTGAAGGTACGGAACAGCGATTTTTTTCCCGGGGAAAAAAAATCGCGAGGCTGTTGTTGGGACTTTGCTGTTTCCTCCACTGGGGTGAGATCTCTGAGTTGTTATATTTAAGTAGGGGAGTGTGGGGTGTTCCCTGTGGAAAAAAATGCTGTTCCATACGTTCCATATTGTGTGGTTTCAGGTATTAGAGTTCGATTAAAGAGTGTTCTCTCTTTTGGAGTTTCGATCGTCTAATATAGACCCGGGTTTGAAAGTTTGAAGTATTAACCAAAAAACAAGTAATCTCCGTGGTATCCCCAAAGTCTCAAACAACCCACTAAACAAGTATAGTGGGTTCAAAAACAAAACAGTGTAAGAAACTTTTCTGTGTGGAAGATATACCTAGGTAAACACTGTATATTAATCAGATCAGATAATGGTAGCAGAAATAGCAAACTTAACTCATCCTAAGTCAGAAAATAATAAAAAAATATATAATTTGAAATATTGTACAGAATTACTAAGTATTTAAAAGTAACCCAAGCAGGGTAGGCAGTCTGTTTCCAGTCAAAAATCCTTTAGTAAGTACACAGGCAAGCGATCCAAGTAAAACAAAAATAGAGTAATAGTTTCCTCACATCAGTGTGACATTCGAGCTGGTCCTGCCCTGCTTAGTAGCTGTCATAATAATATAACCCTTATGTACTTTAAATAAAATGAATAATGATGTGGTACCTCTTATTTAACCAGATTATTAAGTCTGTGATTTTTTTTTTTTTGATGGTGAAAGGGATGTGAATTTAACATGTATACCAGTAACACTTTGTTTTACAGCACAATAAGCACATCAAAAAAATAGACCAGCTGGTCTATTTTTTTGATGTGCTTATGGTATTTTGAGACATTGCAGATGCCATACTAGCAGGGAACGCTTTTGGACTGTTTATAGCACAATAAACCACTCCCTTGCCTGATAAAAAGTCTATATATAGTTAGAAAGCTTGTGAGGAAACTATTACTTATTATTTCAAATTATACATTTTTATTATTTTTTGACTTAAGACGAGTTTATGTTCACTATTTCTACTACCATTATCTGATCTGATTAATATACAGTAATTATCTAGATATATCTTACACACAGAGAAGCTTCTTACACTCTAAAGTTTGAAGTTTGAAATCCACAGTGTCTGATGACAAAGTGTTACCCATTCGAATGTGACTGTTCCTTATCCTGTTGAAACTGCCTTTTAGAGTGACTCAAAACATAATAATGCCCATTATAAGTGTCTAATAGTTATCCTTCCACAATTTCCAGTTCTAGTTAATTTGTTGGGTGAGTGACGCACACTGGGTGTGATGTTTTTTCAGGCATTGCTATTCTGAAAGAATCTTAAATTATTTATTAAATTATCACATGTGGCATAGGCACATTTACATTCATATTAAAGTAATCAAAGTGTATTAAGAAGGTGAAATTAACAAACATCATGCTTCTCATATATTGCTATATATCATATAACCTAAGCAAAATTACATAAATTATTTAATTCCTGCCCCCTTTATTAAAAACAAGAAACATCTTTATTAAACCATCACTTACGACATAAGCAATCATACATTTATATAAATGAAAACAAACCACACTGACACAATCCTAGTTGCAAGCATTTTACATGACAAACCATACTGACACACTTCTTGTTGCAAACATTATACATCCCTTATAATCCAGCCAATTATCAGTCAAACATTACATATCTCATTTAAGTCCTGCCTTCTTTTGAACCTCATTCCTCCCCTGTATGTATTGTTCCTACAATTCCCATTTTTTCCTACATAGTTTGTTCCTACCTTTTTCTAAATATCTCAATTCCAGTTGTTTTACCTCTGTTACTATATTAACTATTTCTAATATAGTTGGTTTAGATTCTGATTTCCATTTTCTAGTAATTGCTTTTTTGGCAGTCACCACAATTAGAGACAGCAAGGCCTTACCATGTCTAGGCAATTCCGATTCTGTATCATAGCTCAGAAAAATCATCTCCCTCGTCAGACCAATTTGTCCACCCAGCATCTCCGGCAGTGCATCCTGCAGGAGATCCTTAATGTCTACCAACTCACTGCAATCCCAGAAAATATGTTCCCAATTACCTCTTTCTTCCCTGTCATACCTCCAACAAAATGTTAATGATATGCATTGAAAGGATCAGTTGAGAATGTTAAATGTACGTATGCATTGGCTGTGTATGCATAATTTGTAATTCTAAAGAGAGGTTTCCATTTACTTGGGGGAGATGTGATAGTAAGTAAGATATTTGGATTACTATTACATAGCTGACAATCTGAATGCTGGGTGTAATGATGTTGAATAGGCTATTTTGAGTATTTGAAAATGTGAATAACGTTGTACTGGAAATGCAGATATTGATAAATGTTAGATTTTGCTATAACAATCATGAAATATTCAGCATTGTGACTTTCAGACTTTCATATGAAAGTAATATGATTTATTCTTGTAAACATTTTTTGTGTAAAGGTAATTTTGTACATAGTAAAATGTGTATTAAGTATATGAGTATAAGAATGTACTTGTTAATCATATTTGACAGTGGTAAACATGAGTCACATGTTGAATTAATCCAGACAATCAGTATTTAAACATTTGGCAGTCATTCATTAGACGTTTAGCTGCAGTAAAATCTGTGTATGTGAAAGCATGCTTTTCAGCATTTATTTTTTTATTTTTCAAAATATGGATGCAACTAGTAAATCTTTCTCTCCAAGAGAATTGGAAGTGACTGTAAAATATGCCTTTGCAAAAAAGTCAGTGTTTCTATATCATGATGAGAAATGTATTGAGAAAAAAAAGTACTGGTGCTCTACAAGAAAAGCATCATGAAGTGTAAAGGTAGATTCTGATTGTGAGCTGTTGAGAAAATGAAATTGTGATCATGGTTCAGAGTTGTTGTCAGTAAATGTTTGCATTTCTTGTGATATTAGGAAAAAGGCGCTGAGTTCTGCTGAGGAGTCTTGTAGAGTTGTATCAGACGTTTTTGCCACTGCTTTCACAGCCTTGGCTACACATTTTGTCCAGCACTAAATATCTGAATTAGACTGTTCGTAGGGTAAAGCATAGTAAAAGAAAAATAAGTGGTAGAGACATTCAAGATCTGTGAACACTAAGAAGTAAAATGTTAGCGATTAAAATTGTAAGTTTTGTTATAAAACACAGTTGTACTGATGGCAGCACAGGAAATGTAGTAAAAATAATTATTTATGGTAACCTGCAACTGCTATCTCAGGCTGACTACATCCTAGTGGATGGAACATTTCTGCTTAGTATAAGTGAATGTAAACAGATTTGTATTGCGCATTCCACAGTTAGGGGTGTGATGACTGTTGATTTGCTCTGCTTCTGTACGACATTTTATCTTCATATAGTGAAACATGTTATAATGTGTTCTTGGAAATGTTGCAGCAACTGTTTACTGAACATGATTTAACCTTTATCTAAAGTGACTTTGAAATGGAAGCAGTTAATAGCACAGTGAGAAGTATTTCAAGAATGGCAACAAAAGGCTGCCAGGTTCATCTGTGTCAAATAGTTTGGCGGCATGCTCAGAAATTATATTTGACAACACGTTTTGGTAATAATATGCAAGTTGTGTTACCAGTGAAAGAAATATGAGCACTAGCATTTAGGAGCCCACTGGCTGTAGAAAGAACATTTTGCAGACGCAGAAGGAAATATGCCAAGCTATGGTAAACCTTATGGCTGCATGGTAAAGCAATGAGACATTTATTTATGTTGATACCATTAATTGTACTCATTTCACAGTACTGCACTTAACAAAGCAGACATTTCCACTTTTTACATTGTCTATCCATAAGACAAAATTTATTTATGTATATTTGTGTGCAACACCAAAGTTCCCACATCAAACACATAGATGTTGAACAGCAGAAAAAAAGCAAAAAAAAAAAAATGAGTACCAACCTGGTATTCTCATTTAGGAAAACCACTTTTTGACATTATGACATCCATTGATTTTTCTCAACATGAATATAGGTCAACAATACATATATCATCCATATAACAGTAACCAAAACTCAAAATAATGAACACCCCCCCCCCAAAAAACCCCACACCATCTTACTCCTATGTGCTAACCCTGACCATAACCCTAACCCTATCCCCACACCTGCCCCTAACTTTACACATTATGTTCCTAAAAAAACCTTCCCTAACAGTACCACTACATAAGACAAAATGACGCACAGCACACACAACACAAAACATGCATAACACTGAATCTGCCCCCTCACCAAACCTTGCTCTAACCGTAATCCAAAAAGACTTGCATATTCCCAGTTGTTATAACAGAATCTTGCACATCCTCACAGCAACTACTTTTTCGTTCAAACATTAATTTTCCTGCGCAGTGCTGCTCACCTAGACTATGTAAAACTAAATTCATCCATATGAGAACCATACAAATGAGCTTTCACTCAGTTATGCATTCTTTGTTTTTTACAGCTACAAAAACCTTTTTACCAAATTTGTATTTTACCTTTGAGTTACCCCGGGAATCATCTCTGGGTCACTGCTGGACAGAGGCACAACAAACTAATGGGCACAGTATTTTTTCATATAAGGGGTGGCGTAAGCCACAATAATTTGGGCTAGGCTTATAAATGCCTTAGGGCAGATAGCCTAGTATAAACCTATGAACCTATGAACTATAATATAATGAAAAGGGAACTGCTAAGAATTCGGCTCCCAATGACTCACCTTCTAAATTGTCTAGGTTAGAATCTCCTCCACCTCATTTAGAGGAAACCCAAGCAGAGTTGGAACTCATGATCAAATGACTATCCCAGGGCTATCTCAGGTAGCTCTGTCCACTGTGCCAGATCCCCTATATTAGCAACTTTTCATCTGAGCACAAACTTTGTAAGTAGTGGGAATTCAGGCAAACTTCAGTTGTCTTGGTCAGGACATACAGGTTCCTGCATAACCCCTGTCTTCACACTGAAAAAAGATGATGACAGTGATTAAAGCTTAAATTGAAATGGGGGTCATCTCTTTCCTCTCTGTCTAGGGTGGCAAGAGTAGGTCCCTTTCTCTCCATTTAAGTTGCTACTTCCCTGGGCCCTTTACTGGTACTGGAAGGATTGGAGCTGATATTCAGTTGCCAAATCCTAGCTTGGCATTGACATCAACATCTGTTTCAGCACCTAACACTGTCACGACCACGTGTTGAAAATATTGTGCCCTTAGCATTGGCAGATTATAAACCATCATGCTTGCAAAATCAACACATTATGGTAATGCTGAGACTTACATGATATTTGGACTCAGTACTTAATATACTGTGGTCTATGTTCATTTATTGAATAAAACTAACATTGAACAGCTAATATTCAGAAGTTAAACCTCGAACATTAATATTACTGAAGATGTTTATTTTCAAAAATAAAATAATTGAATGGCCATAGTTGGCCAACATCACAGACATCCGATGATGCTGTACACCTTGTCAACCAAGGTGGGGGGCTCTGCCTCTCACACACCCCCATGTGGGGGGCTGCACCCCCCAATTATACATACCAACTCCAAGATCACACTACAGTGGAGAAGAGGGCAAATTTATTGAAGGTTTTGTTTAGTTTACCTTATGCATAGCGGTACTTCCTTGTTGTTGGCCAACTATGGCCATTTGATGATTTTATTTTCGAAGATAAGCATCTTCAGTAATATTAACCTTTGAAGTTTAACTTTGAGTATTAGCCGTTCAATGTTAGTTTTATTCGATGAACGAACATAGACCCAATATACTGCATAAGAAGAGATGAGCATTATTACAACTGTAATGGTGGCAACTACTGGGGGGTTTATGCCTTGTTGTTCAGGCGCTTAAATCAAACCTAATAGCGAGGTTGGAATAAATCCTGCATAGATTCCATCTTTGTCAGGTATTTGAACTCCTGTGTCATTAAATTCCTTCTATGCTTTAAATTTTGATTGGCATTAGTTTTGCAGTATTTAATGTTATAGTATTCAATCCATCTTTATGTAACAGCTACAGCAGTTGGTCTATTGGACTCTTTAAGCAAATACTCTCAGCTCTGCTAAGAATTATTTAAAATGTAAGAGGCATAGTATGGGAACAGAATTTGCTTTGGGGCATTTTGTCAGAGCAGAATGAGGAAACAAAAAACTGGTGATTAATGTAGTTCACTGTGGGTTTAAATCATGGTAAATTATCCCTTGTGTTAATGCAGTGTGAGCTCCTGGAGAAGGATTTTGGATTTGGCTAGACAGGGTGATATTATATACCATCTTCTGGTTTCAGGGTCTACCTGCTTATACTTCTTGTTCATCAATATTAGGATCCACTGTTGTAATAAGCTCCCACCGTCTCAGTGTCAGTGGCCCAGCAGGTAACACATTTGTCTTTGGTGCGGGGCATTTAGAAGGCTGTGGATTCTATTTACACCTCAGCTTATTTGATTAATTTTACTTTCTCCTTGGAATCTCATAATTACCTTTCCGTTTAATAAATAGTACGAAACACATCCTGGCAGAGACACTCCTTAAGTTATTTAACCTTGAGTTTTGTCACAGGCTATGTTCTTGACACTTGCCTTTGCTATTGGATGATCAGAAGGCTGTGGGTTCTATTTCCACCCCAGCTAATTTGATTAATTTTACTTTTTCCTTAGAATTTGATAATTATCTGTATGTTTAATAAACAGTACTACACAAACTCTGGCAAAGCTGCTTCTTAAATTATGCAAGCTAAGTCTAGCCATAGACTATGCTCTTGAGGTTTGGCATACAGCAGTAGTGATGTCACTATATATGGGTGACCTTATCACTGACCCTGGATTCAACCTTATAAGTCTCGTTTGTAAAGCCATGAAACATATTATGACTGGTCTGAGAAACTATGATGCAAACATTCTCATCAGATTAGACCTGCAGAAGTTTGGCTTTTTCAAGGATCAATCCTGTCTATTGAGTTTGGTTAATGTCTTTAAAAGGGTAACACAGGGTGTTGACAGCAGTCATACTATCCATACAGAGTACCTTGACTCAGTGCAGGCATCCTCCATCCCAGTGATGGCTGGTGACTTCAAATCAAAAGGGGGATGCAGGAGACAGCTGAATGGGTGGGGCTAATGGGAAGGAGCATGGCCAACAAGAAAGGGGTGGAGCTATGCTCAAAACCACAACAACTGGAACTTTAATTAAATATGATGCCCTGGGTGCCAAACTGTCATTACAAGAGTCCAATCAAGACAAAATGAAGTGTAGAAGAAAAAAATATTTCAGTGCATTGTCTACATGACAGCTTACTTAATATCTAGATGGAAATAAAAAGGTTGTGAGAAATAAAAAAAAACTTACTATTTAAATGCATTACTGGAATGCCAGTCAAAATCAAGTATAAAAAAACAAGCAGCACTCAACTCAAATCACTTCTCCTTGGACTGCAGTTCTAATTATAATTTATATTCAGCTTTATAAAAGTACCAAGTAACATGCTGAAAGTAGCAATCTCTGTGATACCCCACTTGTAAAAATGTTTCTTATCCCAAAAGACCTGCTGCCTGACAACAACTATCTACTTGTTTCATGGGAAAACATGATTAAAGTAAAAAATGAAGAGGAAATAAGAAGCAAGCTCAGGATAAATTGCTTAAAGGATTACTGCACAGGTTATGGACCACACATGATAGATTGGCATTCTGTTTAGTTTACGGTTAAAGCCTGCAAAGATGACTGCAAGTCTCCAACAAATGTAATGAGCTTCTGAAAATACTGGAATCCTGTCCTTTATTACAACTACTGTCAGTTGCATTGCAATACCTAAGGCTTATATGTTATCTACTTATGTAAATATTCTCTGCATGGCAACAACAAAAAGGCTTTCAATGTTGGCAATTCTTTAACAGTATACTTATTAAAGCTTACTTGCATCTTACAGTCTTCGACAAGCTTACCTGATGGTCATTAAAGCATTGCTACTTAAACACAGAGAAACAGGGCACTGAAACAGCATGCATTTTCTGAATAATAAGAAGCATAAATCAACAGTATAAAAATATGACAGAAAACCAGAACATTTTGCAAAATCAAGAACAGATGTAAAGACACTGTCGTACTTGTGTCTACCTTGGATGGGTGAATACTCTGCACACTTACACTGCATAACTGCTTCTTGCCTTGCTTAGACACATCCAGAGTCACTACACAGGGGAGTGGGGTGCAACAAGTATGTCACAATTTAAAATGTCTCTGGCTGATGGTGATGACACTCATACCTCTCAACCTCAGAGCAAGAAATCTGGACAAGCCATACATAGAAGTGGGACAAATGCCCAAAAATAAGGACAATTTTTAAATATTGCTGTTATAAACTTAGAAAGATAATATTAGGAGGTCTTGCATTAGTATGAATTTTCTGAAGGGTATAAAATTTGAAATGCAAATGTCTGTCATTATTTTCTAATTTAATCTTTAATGATTTGCCACTAATTTGGCAGAAAACCACAATTTTATGAAAAACGGACCAAAAATGTGATTGAAAAATATAAAATTGCCACACAATACAACTGGGAACCTGTCAAAAAAGGGACACCTTTTAATATTAGTACTGTTAACTTGAGCAGCTGAGAAAATAAGAGAATCTACATGCATTTCTGAAATAAAAGTAATCTATAACTCTGATCATTACACTTATTTATAATTGTAAACCCTTCAAGTTTTCTTCCAAAATTGCCATTTTGCAGAGGGATTATTAGGGGGAGAGCAACATTTTGAGCCAAAATCGGGGACAGTTGAAAGGTTTGGATATTCCTAATTCTATAACGCAATTTATTTGCACATACCTTTCAACCTCTTAATGCAGGAAATCTGAACAAGGCCAAATATATTGGGGGAACATACAAACAGTAATAAAATTGCTCTTGTATAAACTTCGTTGATAGAATAACAGGTCATGCTTTAGCATGCATTTTTCTGAAGGTTATGAATTCTGAAACTCAATGTCTGTCATTATTTAGTGACTTGGCAAAAAACACAACTTTTATGAGGAAAAAAAAAACAAAAATAAGAAGCAAAAATCTATTCATTCTGCAAAAATCTGGACAGTTGAGAGGTATAGTTCAGTCGGGGCTGTCTGAGTTTGCCACCCTTCCCCCCTCACAAAATCATGGTTGAATGGAGCCTCCCCCCTGCAGCCATTCCAATGTCCCATTACTTGGCTATTTCTCCCCATTTACCATAAAGCACTGTAATGTGCGTACTGTTTTACATCTGCGATGATTTAGATTTCATTTGAAAGTTTTGTTTTGCATTTTACAGCACAGACACTAACAAACATCTGTTAAGCAAAGCAATGCAGCCTTAGCATTAAAACCTCTCTGCCCTTGAAACTCACATCCATTGAAACAGCATTGAAACCCACATTCAGAGAAAATACATTTGGCCAGTGGCAGATAAAGATTAACTTTGGGCTGTTTTCAAATCATAGGCCCCTTGCACATGAAACAAACATGTGTTCTTTGATACACCTTCCTGACTGTATTAAATTATATTCCTTGTATAATACAGTACAGTTGTTAGAGGGCATTTTAAATTTATTGTTTTGAACATTTTTTCAGTAAACAATGAAACAAAATGCATGCACCAATAATGACAAAACAACCCAATTCAGAACATTTCCACCATAAATGTCTACTCAAACTTCTACATACCACCAGTATCAGTAAATTTGCACAATTTATGAAGAAGTAAAAGTCATCTAAATAATTCCACATTAAATAGATCTGTAACTAATGAAGAGGTTGCTGCTAGCAAACAACTTTATATTTCATTGTTTAATCTACAAATAAAGTGCCTGTTGCCCTTGAGGAATAAATTGCCTATGTTACATTAAAACATGATACGCTAGTAATATTGCAATAGGGAATGGATGGCAAACTGATAACAGGTTCATAGTTACTGGGTATCTTTGCCAAAAAGGATTGTAGCATCCAGCCCCTTTACAACACAATACAGTATCAGCAATAGATCTACATACTGTGGGAGTAGATCCCACAACCTTCTGCATCAAAAGCAAGTATGTTACCTGTTGTGCTATTAACAACACAAGAAGACTCACCCTAAGCAGCACTAAACTTCTCTTCCCCTGCAGCTCTCAGCTCCTTGTAAAATCTACTCGACACTCAGCTATGTCGCTGAACTTTGCAGCACAAGAAATCTGAAAAAAAACAAAATGTATTGGGGGAGAGCCCAAAAACAGGGACACATTTTAAACATTGTGTGTATAATCTTGGAAAGTTGCTAGAATAAAATTTTGTGTTATCACCATACATTTCACTGCCAAGTCTTGAACCCAGGACCATGTGCAAAATAGTCAGAGCAACATACCACTGTGCCTAATCAGCTATTTTATGAAAGAGAGGAAGACTGAAACTTAAATGGCTACCATTTTGTGAATTCAGTTCTCATCATAGCTGTCAATCTCTTAGCATTAAACACCTGGCAAAGCCAATAATGGGGGAATACAGCCCCCAAACATATTCAGTGAATTCAGTTCTCACCATAGCTCTCAACCTCTTAGCATAGAACACCTGGACAAAGCCAGTAATGGGGGAATACAGCCCCCAATTTGCCCAAACATATTCAGTGAATTCAGTTCTCACCATAGCTCTTAACCTTAGCACAATCTGGACAAAGCCAATAATGGGGGAATACAGTCCCAAAAATAGGGACAAATTTCAAATATTCATCTTATAAACTTAGAAAATTGCTAGAATAAAAGGTTTTGTGTTACTTTCTACTTTCTGAAGAATATGAAATCTGAAATTCAAATCCCTGTAATTTTTATGTATTTAACATTTGTTAACCAGTAAAGTCTGACTTGGAACAAAAGCCAATTTTTAGCAGAGGCCCAGGGAGAAACACTCCAGACACATGTCTTTGTAAGATGGGAGAACACCAGAGCACACCCACACAAACACAGGGAGGACATGCAGACCCCACACAGAAGGCACACCAGCCAAAAATCAAACCAGAGAACCTCTAGCTGTCAGGCAACAATGATACTACTGCACCACCAACTATGTAATGAATTAAAAATCCAGAAACCACAGATTTTATGAGGAACAGAACACAACAAATATGAGGCAAAAAGCTGAATATTATTCACAAATGGTGGTGGGTAGGAAATTCAGGCTTTTGCTACCTTCACCCAAGGTACAGGGTTCAAGCCTGAGGTATTCTCTAACCACCACCATGTATCCTGAGTTCTCTCTAGCCACCAGTATATTGCAGCAAGTGGGGCATTTTACATGCTGGGCTACAAGGCTGAAGCCATGTATTCTATATTCTTAATAAGCAAGTGAGATGGACCTAGTAACAGAGATAGTTCAGCTGTAACCTAAACAATAAATAAAATCTGTAGATTTGCATTACTGACTAGCTACAATACCCACCCCCATACTCTAATGGATCAGTTCAAATGGTTCAAAACATATAACTGAGCTCCTAGCACATATCCATGGAAACCATCTCACTGGAGTTCAGGTATTAAAACTAGTTAAGCTTGGTCAATGCCTCCCTATAAAAAAGAACCTTTAACATCAAAGAACAAACTTGTGACCTTGGAGAAACCACACTTGAAGCTCAGATCCTTATTAGAGCAAGATTAAAAACCATAGTGGGAAACCAAGCACTGTCCAAACTAGAACCCACTGCGTGGAATCATATACCACTAGATATAAGAGCAGAAAACATACTAGAGATCTTTAAATTTAAACTACAAGTAAACTGAACTACAAGTTCGACTGCTGAGTCCTACACTAAGGCACTGTATGAGCACATCCACTCATACATGAATCGTGCCATCCCAAATAGATCCAAGATGCTCTCCTCCAAAAAAAGGAAGCAAATCTGGTGGTCTCCTGCCATAAACAAACTTTACAACAAAAGAAAGAAACTGTTGCAGAAAAGAGGAAAATCCCAGGATGAAAAAAAACTCCCTTACCAGCCACAGTAAGAAACTGAGATCCCTCATAAAATCCTCCAAAGCTAGGTACGAAAATAAAATTGCCAAAGATTCCAAAGACAACCACAATGCATTCTATAACTATATCAAGAATCTAAATGGCAATGCTCAAATCTGCTCTGAGCTACAACAGAATGGCATTAAATATACTGATCCCAAGGATATTGCCAATATCCTGGCAGATGGATTCAGTGCCAACTTCACGCCTCTCTCACCCCCTAAATGGCCCATCTCAATACCAGAAGATTGCCAAATTCCAGTAATAATGGCCACACAGGTAAAAACCGAACTCTCCAAAGCTAAGAATACAGCATCCATGGGACCAGATGACATCCTGGGCTGTGTACTACATGAACTATAAAATGAACTGGCACCTCATCTAAGTGTCATGTTTAATCATACCCTCACCTCAGGCTTCATGCCCACTGAGTGGCACACAGCTACAGTTATCCCACTCAACAAGGGGAGATCCATCTTGGATCCCGGGAACTACTGCCCCATCAGTCTGACGAGCCTGATCTGCAAGGCCATGGAACGAATTACCATGGAACTTATAAACAAAGACATTGGCAACCTTAAAACCCTGGACCCCACCCAGTTTGGGTTCATGAAGGGCCGATCTTGTCTCCTGAACCTGATTGACTTCTTTGAATCAGTCTCCAGAGACGTGGATGAGGGTAAGGCAGTCCACACAGCCTATCTGGACCTCATCAAGGCTTTTGAAACCATCCCCCACTCTGGAATCATAGATAAACTTACTAAGCTGGGCATTAATCCCTACATCACTCAATGGGTTGCCAACTGGCTTATTGACAGAACCCACACTGTAAAAGTAGCTGACTCCAAATCCAGCTCCAGACAGGTGCCAAGTGGAGTACCTCAGGGTTCAGTCCTGGGACCTCTCTTGTTTGGCATCTACTTCTCTGAAGTACAGGCCAACACTAAGGGACTCTGGCTAACAAAGTTTGCAGATGACTGCAAACTTGGAACCATTATTGAATCCCCAAATGATGTCGATACTCTACAAAAGGGCCTTACAGAAACAGATGCTTGGTGCCAGAGCCATGGGCTCAAGCTCAGTGCCAATACATGTATAGTTATCCCCTTTGGGAAAAAACATGTACCCTGTGAATTACCACATAGGTGGCAGTATACTAAACACCGAAAGTGTGATAAGAGACTTAGGGACACAGGTGGACAGTGGTCTCACCTTCAATAACCACATCGCCACAACAGTCAGGAAATCCTTCTATGTGGCACACCTCATCACTAAGGGCTTTTCATCCAGAAAAAAGGAGGTCATTGTCCCACTGTACTCATTCCTCATTAGACCCATTATAGAATACAATGCCTCATTTGGTATGTACCTCTCAAGACATCTGCAACAACTGGAAAGGCCGCAGAAATACCTCACTAAAAGAATCACAGGCCTAAAGCAGATGCCCTATGCTGACTGCCTTAAAAAATTCCAGCTATACTCTGTCGCATATCATCTACTCCGAGGCAATCTCTGCTTAACATACAAGGCCATGTCAAACCCAGAGCTGTTGGACATGCTATACTTAAAGAAATCCCAATCCCTCAAAGCCACACACTCCAGGGATCTAAACCATGTCATCACAATAAACAAAACATGCTGGAGGGATAGGTTCCTGACCCAGAGACTCCCCAGACTCTGGAATAGACTGCCCATACATGTCAAGCAGAGTGCCTCTTTGGCCCTCTTCAAAAGGAACCTTGATGATTGGATGGGAGACAGGAAATTCACCCCAGGGATCACGTCAGTCACCCTGCTAGACAGGGGTCCAGGGAAGTAAATACTGTGGGAAGAAATAGCCATGGAATTGTTATGGCTAGGCTTGTGTAGGCCCTAGGGCCGATAGTCTAGTACCAACCTATGAACCTATGAACCTTATAAAAGTACTAACTTTAAAGATAAGAGTTAAAGATGACCATAAGCACAACAAGACATACTATGTAATGTCAGCAATTTAGCCTGCCACAGAGAGCTTTATAGTAGAGTTCAGAATATAACAATATTTAAGTCCAACAAATGAACTATTTAAGTTACCATTTAAACAAACCGCCATGCCATGCAAACACACAGTATACCAAATGTCAAATATAAATATATGTAAATACTGCATATGACTGTGTTTGCTTTAACTGTTATGCAAGCAGTGCACCAGTTGTAAAATGAAAATATGTAAATTCTACACTTGGCTGTTTGATTTTTAAAAATTATGTATGGCAAAGTTAAAATTGTTGCATGATATAAATGATGGCAAGCCTGTTTTAAGCATGCCATCATGTAATGTCAGTTTGCAGTGAACTGTACCTCACTACTGTTTACAGATATTCTATTATGCTGTTTGCTTTGCTTGTATGTGTTCTTGCCATAATGGCATAGATTGCTGATGAAAAGGGTCTACTGACCAGTCAACTCAGCCAGTTAACTAAATGAAAATAAAATAAATAAACCAAGACTGAGCAATAAGGATATATAAGCACTGAACATAAAGCAGTGTTACAGGAATGCTATAGTGCTACTTCATTAACATCAAAGCTTAGCACAAAAAAATGTAACATTCAACTAATGCAAAAATAGTACATGCTTAATACAGATGGAGCAGTAAGTCGTAATAAACCTATCCTAATAAATAATACTAATTAAGGAAACCTATCCTAATAAATAATGCTAATAAAGGAACAATTCCATCTTTTACATAAAACAACAAAAAGCTACACAGGAACCACGGACAATCAATGTTTACTATAGTCTAATAATATTTAAGGTTTTGCACAAAAATGCTTTATCAGGTTCATTCAGTTTGATAAATTATTTTTGTGTGAAAGTTTAAAGCTTGTTGGATTATAATAAACAATATCTGACTGCTTGTGGCTCTCATGTAGCTTTTTGCTGAATTTTGTACTTTTCTGCTGGAGAAACACAGGGCTTACACTTGGTCATTTTCTTCTTTTATGATTACATCTTTTATATACTGTGTAATCACAAGCAACTTAGTCCACTTAATGAGCGTAGGCTAGTCAAAAGCTACTTATTAAAGGAAAAAATGAAAAACATGTTGACTAAGCACACATATCAACTAGCCTGCTCTTCACAAAACACACTCATTGCAAACACATATACAAAACACACAAACACACACACACACACACACACACACACACACACACACACACACACACACACACACACACACACATGCATGCACAGACCTTCCACCAACCCAGCACTCAACATAAATGCATGCATCCAGATATAACAAAACACTCAACATACATTTTACACTGGGTATAGAACCACCATGCACAAACACACGCACACACACACACACACACACACACACACACACACACACACACACACACACACACACACACACACACACACACACACACACACACACACACACACACACACACATGCACACACTAGTACCTTCAATGTCCCCGTTCATCTTCAGTCAGTACCTGCTTCCAATGTCCCCAGTCCCGCACAAGCAAAGTAACGGCTTCTCTGCGAGAGTAGAGCAGGCAGGTTCCACCCTGCAGACGTTGCAATCCGGATTTCTTCCAGTCTATGCAGTCATCACTGCATAGACTTCTGGGCATCAGACCTACAGGATGCCTTCTTCCTAATCCAGACTGCTGCTTCAGCAGTCTAGTTCCAGGAATGCCAAGCACACATAGGACTCACAATTTTTTTTTCTGTTTTGTTTTCCTTTTCTGTCCAAAGCTGGGAGGGCTGCAGTCCTGCAGTCCTATAGGACGAGCTGCCCCTGCTGCATCCTCATGTTAGCATAGTTAGTAAGCTTATTGCATTAAAAAATAGATCCCTGTGTGATAAGCTAAATAGCAAATTGACCAAAAGGCATAAGTCACACAGTACAGGTGGCAGGTGCTTTGTCATTGAGTATTAAGGTGATCAGTGGTGTTACACAGGGCTCAATGCTGGGACCTCTTTTGCTCAGCATTTACTTTTCTGAACTCCAGATCATGAGCCAAGACCTCAAAATAATGAAGTCTACCGACTACTGCAAACTGGGAGCCATTGTCGAGTCCTTTGAGGCCCAAACACCTCACAAGAACTTACACTTGTAAATACCCAGTGTACTAAAACCGATTAAACAGATTAAATGCAAAAAAACTGCAATATTGTCACATTTGGTGGACAAGCCCCCTCCCCCTCTGCATACAGCATGGACAGTACAACACTTCAAAATGCGAATGCTGTTAGGGACCATGCTACCTGGGTTGATAATCCCGTTCCCTTTGATTATTATGTAATGACAGTAGTCAGGAAGCTCTACTTAGCTCAGGTAATTATCAAAGGAATATCATCTAGATATAAAAAGGTCATTGTCCATGTATATTCAGTATTAATTAGGCCAGTTATAGAGTATAGCACCGCCTTCAGGATTTACCTCAACTAGAAAGACCCCAGAGGTTCCTAGCTAAGAAAATCACTGTTCTAAAAACCCTAAGCTACCAGACAAGATTGAAGCCTTGTTCCTTTATTCAGTATCTTATAAACTCTTGAAGGGAGATCCATACCTTGTCTTCCATGCCATTAGGGTCCCAGTGGTCCTGGAGCTCATGTATTTTCATAGGTCTAGTCAGATGATTGACTTTTTGGAAACTTGAAAAAATATAAAAGGGAGCATAAGATCGAGTTTCCAAAAACTTGAACATCAAAAAAAAAACAAAACATAAAAATCTACCTTTTTACATTTTTGCAGGAGCGAGGCAAGCAACCACCCAGCACCCCCAAATCCCTCTGCAAATTATATATACCAGCTCCAAGAATGCAGTACAGTGATGAAAAAATGGCAAATTTCCCGATCCTCGCTGTACTGCAATCTGCATTCTGAAGCTTTGAGTTTTCAAATACTTGATCATATGGTCATGACCATATGAAGTCTGAATTTCTGAAAACTTGATCAACTTATAGCGACCCACTTCCACAGATTAAAAAGTCCCACTAATACCAGAGCTAGGGATCTAAATCCTCACCAGCAGGTAAATAAACAGAACAGAGAGATAAATGTATCACACTGTACTTCCCACACCTGTGGAGCAGATGCCCTCTACAAATTAAGCAGTGTGATACACTATTTTTTTTCAGATGGGACATGGATGATTGCATGGATATGCACAAATGTACCCTGGGATTGATTGGCCTAGCCTTCCTCGAGACATTATTGACAAGTCATAAATGTTTGCAAGACACAATTGCCTTGAGTATCCTTTTATTCTGTGAATGTATCATTTATTACTTTTTCCTTGAACCTTACTGATTTTTGAATATTTTAGAGTCTTGTACATAATTGCAGTGTTATGGTATGAATGATAGCTTGTTATGAAGACAGTGACATCTTATTCTAATTTTACTCACTTCATCCATATTATGCTTCACTAACATGGCAGTGAGTGAGTGACTGCTATATTTGGTCATTTATCAACACAAAGTCAAAGTGTTCCCCACAGTCATGTGGCATAGCAAAGTCAGTATCAAGATAAAATGCAGTTCTGTTTTTTTTTTCAGCTGCCTGCTGACTACCAAGATTCGTTATTTATCAATACTTCTTTAGTCCTGACATGAGACCTGATCATGTAGCTGTCATGTATGCAGACATAAGTTTTCTGTTGGCATGGCTTGGACATGCCAACCACCATGAAGGTGCCCCCCGATGATGTGTGCATGTTCACACTCAAGGATTTGCATGCACGCACACACACACACACACACACACACACACACACACACACACACACACACACACACACACACACACACACACACACACACACACACACACACACACACACACACACACACACACACACACTTACACGCACACACAACTTGCTTGGGATCACCAAGCGCATTTCTCAGTGAAAGAAATAGATTACAGAAAGTCAATAAGACCCAAATGTTAGAAGTCTGATCAAACAAATGAACACAGTAATCAAAACTATTAATAGAAATTCATGCAATGTATCAGAAGTAAATAGGATATATTACGTGCAGCTAAATTAATAACAGAGAAAGTCTTACCATAAAAATATATGGCAATAAGGGAGGGGGGAGGGGAAGAAATCAAATGCCACTATGGAAGCACCAATATATAAAGCAATTAATGCAAGAAGTGTCACTGTTAGAAAAACACAGAAAAGGGAACAGATCAACAAAATATTTAGAAAAGCCGATGTGATAAAAGCATCATGCAGTATTAGAACAGACCAAGATCTATTGTACACTATTGCAAATAATAAACTAATAACATAGGCAGAAAAACTTAGAAGATACGCAGTTAAATATAAAGAAAGAATGCAAAATAGGCAATTCATTGATGACCCGAAAAAGTTTTATAGATAAGTGAGAAACAAAGTAAGAGGAAAAGAAACAGCACCAAAAATGAAGACATAAACACATTTTGGAGAAATCTCTATGAAAAACCTGTGGAACATAACAAAGATACTGAATGGAGAGAAGAAACAAAAGGAAAAGTGAGAAGTGCAAATGTACAGGATATGAAAAGGGATGAAGTAATGGCCAGAGAAATGTAAACAAAATTGAAGAAAGCTCCTAAATGGAAATCCCCAGGCCCAAATGCAGCCTAACTTCTGCCTAAAAGTATTAACATTTTAAATGAAGATTTATTCCTAAGTAAGAAATACTTATATGTACATTCTGAACAGACACCAACCTGGTTAACAACAGGAAAAATGATACTCTTTCTGAAGAGTGAATCTTCTTAAGAGTGAACCTATATACTGGAACTGATGCTGACAGAGTTTATAGTCATTTAGGAGAAAACTCAAACGTGGCAATAGAACAAGAGAATAATAAAAGAAAGTCATATGGAACAAAGGATCATCTCTTGTTAAATAAGTTCATAATGAAGAATTATAAAAAGGGGAGGAATCTAAGTATGGCATGGATAGATTCCAAAAAATCATTTGATATATAAGATACACCCTACATTGATTGATTACATTACAGTGACTGAAACAGTGACAAATTTGCAGCTAAGCCACGATAAAGGACAATTTATCATCCCAAGAATTATAAAAAGGGTGAGGAATTTAAGAATGGCATGGCTAGATTCCAAAAAAACATTTGATATATAGGAGACATCCTACATTGATTGATTACATTACAGTGACTATGAAACAGTGACAAATCACTTTGCAGCTAAGCCACGATAAAGGACAATTTATCATCCCAAGGATAATAATTCAGAGGGCGATATTCTAGGGTGACTGTCCCCACTGCTCTTTTGTTTCACCCTTAACCCATTAAGCTGTTTACTTAATAGATTAGGTCGTGGTTATATGTTGGCTCCCAGATAACAAGAAAGTGTAAAGACTTCTAATTTTCTGTTTGTGGATGATTTAAAACTGTATTGTTCAACAGATGAGGAGTTGAAAGAACAACTGGAAATGGTCAAAAATTTCTCAGATGATATAAGAATGTCATTTTATCTTGATAAATGCGTGAAAGCAACTTTTAAAACAGGAAAGCTGCAGCACCACAAGAATATCAGTCTGGGACAGGAATGTGGTATAAAGAAACTTGAACATGAGGGCTGTATAAATATTTGGGACTTGATGAAGATACTACAATAAAACATGGATAAATGTGAACAAAACTCAGTAAGGAATATTTTAGCTGACTAAAGTTAATACTGAAAACAGCACTGACATCTAGGAATTACTTACAAGCTTTAAACCAATTTGCTGCTCCAGTTCTAGCTTACAGTTTTGGGGTATTCCTTATTCTGAAGGAGATATGGGCCTCCTTGAAATTGATTACAAGCATAGATCTGCATTTCTAGGACTGCATACATATCTGCTGACCTCATCAGATCCAAACATACTGAAAGTTTTGAAACATGAAGTGAACAAATCTAAGGTGATTTCCCTACTTAGTTTAGCAGAAACATATCAGTGTGAAGCAGGAATGGAAATCAAACCAGAAGTAGATAAAAATCAGGCAGCAACTGAATGTGCCAAAAAAGAAAGAAAGAATATAAGGAGAAGGATCAGATAAAAAGGCAGGAAATGTAGAAAAGACATAAATATAGTTGGAAATACAGAAAACCCCTGGAAGAACCTCGTATTGATCAGGATTTGATGCAAGAATGGCTAAGATATTAATTTAAACTCAAAGATGTAGTTTTAATATTAGAGGTTCAGGATAGTGGACTACATACACATTGGTTTACAAAGTCCATTGGACGTGTGGGAGAAATTGATAAAAGCAGGTTCTGTAAAACAGAACTGGAAACAATTGTACATTTTTGTTAGGCGGGATGCACTAATGGCAGAGGGCCTGTATACTGAATTGCATAATAATGTGGCAAGACTGTTCCATTCTGGTTGTGCAAACATTATAGTATTGAAGTAGCTAAGAAGAATTGGAAATATGAGTCACAAAGCATTATAGAGAATGATTAAGTTTATATCACGTGAGATCACCCAGTACCAACAGTTCAAAAAATAGATGCATGAAAACCAGGTATAGTGGTCCATGAAAAGAAGACAAAGTAACGTTGATCATTGAAATTGCTACACCCAGTGATTACAATGACTTATGGACAGAGAGAGACACAGTGTCATAAAATACCTGGATTTGCAGGAAGAAATGAGAGCAATTAAGAAGAAGGATACTCAGACAGTTCCAACAGTAGCAGGAGCAATGGATCGCATGAAAATAATTTATAGTCGTATAGTCGTATTTAGATATGCTACTGATACATGTAACTCCATATGAACTGCAGAAGGAGGCAGTTCTAAGCATATTGGGGGTGCTGCAAACACCACTTTTGGCTAACATCAAAGACTGAAACAGTACTAATCTCACAAACTTTAATCATACCCTGACTTAGAAATGGGGTCCATTCCTGTAATGGTATTAGAAACCCCAAAAGGAAAAATGAAACTGAGAGAGAGAACATAGGGCTCTGGCTTAATATGAGCACTTAGCTATCTGTAATTAGAATCTCTCTCTTTCTCCATAAGATGGGCAAGCTGACATATGCTGCTCATTTCCATTCTCCCTTGCTCAACTCTTCCAGTGTCCGAGCTACTAATCTGTTTTGGGTTATTTTGGTTATAGTCAGAGCTTTATCACTCTGTACTGCAAAGCCAGGTGTTGTGCTGTAGTATAATTGTTAGTATACAATGACTGGCCCTAAACATTCAAACATGAGCATGCTGACTGGCCAGCCCAATCAGCGTACCCGTTGTAAATCTGAGAATATACTAACGGAAAAAGGTCCAGTCGCCCAGACTATTCCCGTTAGTATATCCCCTGATTTTTTTTTTTTTCGTGTCCAGAGGTAGCAACTGAGAACGGAAGATCTCCATTGCTTTAATCTTGCAATGTTAAAGGAGTTTAACATAGTGAGATAACTTAAAAAAAGCAACAGAGATCTTCCTTTCTTGGTTACTTTTTTAAAGATATCTTGCTATGTTAAAAGAGTTTAACATAGCACGATACTTAAAAAGCAGCAGAGATCTTCCTTTCTCTGTTGCTACCTCTGCACAGCACTGGTGTACTGCGTAAGCATGGGAACACGACCCTTATGCATGTGCAGTACATCAGAAATGCCCCAGGATACCTGCGGAAGGGTAGCATGTAGTCATTATACAATGACATTATTTAAGAAAAGTAAGTATTTTTTTTCTTAAATAATGTCATTGTATAATAGCAATAACCCACGGCTGGGTGTGGACAATGCTGGATTTACCCATGGTTGCCTTTGTTTGGTCACTCAGGCTTTGCCCTGACAAAACCACACCAAACGTGTATAAATCCAGCATTACCCACACCCATCCATGGGTTATTGCTTAAATAAATCACAGAAAGTTAATGGAAAATCTTCTCATGTGCAGAATGAAAACAATTTTAATTTTTAAGTATAGGAAGCAGAAACTACCATTGTCTTTTGGCATTTTACTTAATATTTCAACATTTATTTTACTTAACTAATATCACTACTCTCAGCCATCAATATATATTTATAGATTTCATAGAAACAAACACAACAATGTGCATTCTTGGGCAAAGTCTGAATAATGAAAATGGTAAAACTCTAACTTTCATTTTGAAATTTTAAGCTCTCCATGTAGCACTTAGTTCAGTGTGTACAGTTTCAGATGCATACATTATATGTTAATAGGCTGTAAACATAATCTCTAATATTGTATTTACCTTTGCTCTTTTGGTATTTCAGTTAGTTCTTTTACTTCTTTTACCTCTTCCTTTATTGAAAATGAATGTTATCTGTTGCCTCAAACCATGATACTTATCAAGAAATTCTGCTGATCCTCCACTGAGTTTTGAATAGTAAATGTTCTAATGGCAATATTGTAATGTAATCCACCCTCTCCAAAGCTTGAGATATTATGAAGAATGCCTATTTCCTGTTTGTTTTTTCATACCCAACCTTTTCTGTGGTCTCACATAATAGTCTTCATTTATGTATATGCTACCAGCAGAAGGAAACAGTTATATCTATCCAGCCTTCTACTACAAGCAACTAACATTTTGTTGCTGTGTTTTCCCTTCTCAGAGTCTCTTTGTCACATCCACCTGCCCCAGGCCTTCTTGAGTACCTATATAAACTTGCTTTCAGTTACCCAGTCTGGCAGCTTATTCTATGAGTGAAACACATTTTTTTTTCTAAGACAAAACATGTTAAAGTGCTTAGCAGAAGCTGCATGTGATGTAGTCTCCAACTCTCTGCCCTTGTTATTTAGCTCCATCCCTTGAAGATTCCCTATAATTTTTTTGGACCCATAAAACCCAAATGCCCTTCTTGGTTTCCATTGAGTATTTGTCTAAGACATTTAACTGCGGCCAACACTCCTTCCCTACATCATTATTATTACTCCGCTGTCCTTTCTGTGGGCCCTTTCTAACTGCCCAATGGCACATCTCTGTGTGATGTCCAGCAGTGACCTGCTCGTTTCTGGTAGAGTCTGTGGCATCTGCCATACACAGTATGCTGCTCATCTTGCTGGCTTCTGCAGCTGAATTTTCTTCCTGAACTTGGTGATCTAGGGTACTTATCATCAGTTCCCTTAGGTTATTTTCATGAGCAAAGGCATTTAACTTTCTCATCAAAGTTTATTCTTGACACCCATGTTGTTGTGACCAAACTGTAGCACTTTTCATTAACCTGCATTAAACCTCAGCTAACCCATTCCTTTGCCAAACATTTCCCTATCTTCCATCATGGCCCTAATGTATATGCCAGTGGTAAAAATGTACATCTTGTTTTCCATGCCCACTGATATATCTAAAACAAAATAAGCTAAAGAGTTGTAACCCACAAAAAACTGCCTCAGGTGTGCAGAAAAACCTTACATTTGTCAGCACACCTTGAGAAAGCAACCACAGCAGTAGCAATAAAAAGATGAAGTAGGTCATTTATATAACAACTTGGTTAATACAACAGCTAACATCATAGTTCTGAAGAAGTCTACATTTTTTGTGAAACAGAAAGTGCTTCACAATTAAAATCTTGCTACTGTGGACTTGCTTTGTCAAGGGTGTGCTGACAGTTGGTTCTGAATATACTAAAGAGTACTTGTCCCAAGACTGACCCTTGTAGAACACCAATAATCTAGTCCTATTTAGTCTTTTTCTAATCACTATCTTTTGCATGTTCTCATCCAACCATGAATTTGCCAAGCATTTGAGTGTTGTCCTACAACTAACCCAGTCAGCTTATCAAGAAGCCTTTTGTAAAGACAGAGTCAGAACCTAAAGTCCAACTAGACTGAGTTTTCTGGCACCTCTCTGTTTCCATTCTAACCCCTTTCTAGAACTCTAGGATGTTTGAAGGGTAACTCCTTTTAGCTGTGAATCCATGCTGATTTGTATTATGGAGAGTGCCATCCTTTGGGAAGGACTCAAAACGTTCTTTAGGACCTCATCCTTGGAACTGATCAGTCTGTAGTTACATCAAGTGGTCTTGTTTGTATGCTTGAAGGTGGGTAACGAGAAGCAGATTTTTGGTGGCAAAGCACATCCAGTCTGGCGATAGTTATGTTGAAGAACTATGCCAATGATTCCACAAGGACTCTTGTGAAATTCTTAAGGATTTTGGTAGAGATTGCATCAGAGTAATTGGCTTTGCCATCCTGCAGTTCTGACAACTTATTTACTCTTTCTCTCCTTTTGCATTGGCCATCCTCCTCTCACTTCCTTCTTTACCAGGAAGGTATGCTCTCTTCTTTTCCTTCCTGAATACTAATCTCCATTACCTTCTTACCATCTCTGACCAGCTTGACCAAGTCATTTCCATTTTTCTATATCTCTAGGATATAACTGAATAATTATACCGCCCCACACCAATTGGCTAGTTCCATTTCCCATACATTTTTTTATCCTGTTTTTGGTAGATGCCTGTGCATGCTCGCCATTCCTTTATCATATGCACAGAATGTTTATCTAATCTACTGCTGTCATTTTCACAGCAGCCCTCTTACCACCCAGCTTAGTTATTCATAGATGACCCATCTGTAAATAACATACATGTTCCTGACACTCAGTTTTCATCTCCTGCTCCTGTATTGAACTATTCTTTGATATAGCCACTTTCTTCCAGTCATGATCTTATTTCCACTCATTTAGTACCAGCTGACATTTCCAGGACCACAGTGAAGCTCTTATTGGTATCCTCCTGCACCCCGAGGATGAATCATTCCTAGTCCAGAGCCTTAGAGGTGAGTCTCTCAATTTTCACTGTGGATATGAGCAGTGACCAATTTTCTGCTGGTATATTGAAGTCCAGATGACTATTGTCACCTCCTGAACTTGTCCCTTAACCTGACATTCTGTTCCCTTAAATTGTCTGTGATGATAGATTATGTCCAACACCTAGCTTTCCTCCGGCCTCACTGCCATCCCAGTAGCCTCATTCCCTTCCTTCCCACTTTAGATGACTCTCCCATTCTTCCCCTTGATCATTTCACGTGTCAGCCTTTCCTTGACATATATTGCCATCCTTGCCTCTTTCGTCCTGTCTTCCCGCAAATGTAAGGCAGCCTAGCAATACCACTGTTGTCTCATACCCAAATGTCTGCAGTGTTGGCTATATCTATGCCTTCACTCCTCATGATGGCATGTTACAGTCCTATGTTCTTTTTTATTGTTCTGACATTCCTTACTTTATATTAATAATGAAATATATTTTTGTTTAAAGAGATGTAAAGATGTGAGACACCAACAATATCAATCTAAGAGAGTTACCAAATGTCATTTGATCAGAAAGGTTGGATAACTTTTTTTCTGGTATATCATTCATCCTGTTGCAGTACGAAGACATTTCTTAGTGTTGGGGGTGATATAAAAGAAACTTACAAATATAAACATTGGGCTAAACTTTTTGATTAAAAATGCTTACATTAGTGAGATCAAAATACCATTGTAAGATACATTGTTTTCTCATAGCCCACGTTATTATGCACTTATTTATAAGTGTTATTTTTGGTTCACCAGTTAAGAATCATCAGACCCAAATGTAACTTTGCAGGTCTCCTCTAGATGCAGTGGCTTGTAATATCATTCACACAAAGTATACTTGGTGGTTGTGAGAAAGAAGCATCGATGTTTTGAGGGTTTACAAATAAGATGTTTACTCTAATCAGCATTTCTCCAAAAAGTTCATGCTTTATTTATTAGTTCAAATGTCCCAAATCACAGAATTATTGCTGAAATATTTTACTTATAAATAATCTAGCAGTACATCCTGTCTCCCAAAGCATTTTGTTTTATTGCTTTATTTTATGACTAATAAAATATGAATTCTTATTTTCATATTTATATTTTATTGATTTCTTTATATATGAATGTTATTTTAGGATATTAAATCTGCATTTTTATTTCATATGAGTTTTGCAAATGGAACAATAAAATTTAAAAGAAATCTCAAGTGTAGTCCATAAGGAAATAATTACATTTATACATTTCAATATTTTTCCAGATGTACAAGATGCATAGGAGGTGAGGCACTGTTTCCATGGTACTTCTATTCAGAAAAGAAGTGGAGTATGGTCATAATACTTTTGATTTCAGGAACAGTATTTATATTATAGAGGTTTGTACAAAGCAAATCAGTCTGCAGACTATTACATGCCTAGCCAACAACAAGACAGGAATCAAAGGTTATGATCAAACCTTGCACTTTGTATCTGTGAGGTAACACATTAACCATTATGCCAACCTTTATGTTTAAGGAACTTTACTTTGCAGCAGAGTTAAATTATTTGGAGATAAAATTCTAAATTTGAACTCACCGTTTTTTCATTACTGATTCATTACAAGTCTGCTTGCCACAGGGAAACTCTTGTCAATGAGATATTTTTAAATTTTCCACTACGGATTCATTCCAAGTCTGTTTGACACACACAAACTCTTGTCAGTGATATATTTTTAAACCACTTTGTGCATGATCATTAGTTGTTATGCTTGAAAGTGTGTTCTTGGACCCTCCTACTTTGCATATTAATGATATATACATATAACTCACGACTTTATGCTGACAAAAGAATAGCAAGCCATATGGCACTGGGCACAGTGCCTTTGTCAGGCAGTGTGAAGAGTTACACCAATAGTTTTTCTTTATTGAATAGTGACACTAGTGAGCTGCACTCCAGAGAAAGTAGTAATCCCTTATTAACAGGTATAAGGACTCCTGTGGATGTAAAGTGGTAATCCATCATCATCAAACATAGTACTATTGGGGATGTAAAGTGGTGATCCATCCAGCCACCCAAATGTCTTTCCACAACTTGTACACTCATTTGTAATCTTCCCAACCATCCTTCCCTCAAATATTCTCCTCCCCAAAATCAAATTTCTTCTATTCCCCACAACTTCTCTAAAAATTAAAGGTAGGTACTTCATCTACTGCCCTCCTCACTACAATGTTGACACCATCCTTAAGACTCTATTACTATCAGGCAATATTCATCCAAATCCAGGCCCAAACTCTCCCTGCCCTATCAGCAATTCAACTAACCCTGTTACTGGAAACTTCACTCTCCCAAAGAAACAGTTATCTTTCTACTCAATTAATATTAGAAGTGTGCTTTAATAAAATCATTTTATCCCATGTCTGGGTCTCCACACACTCCGCAGATATTGTTATTCTTACAGAAACATGACTAAAACCTCTTAATGCCAACAAAGAGTTTCTCCCTCCAGTGTATAATATATTCTGCCTAGACCACCAAAATAAAAAAGTGGAGGAGTAGCCATTGTCTACTCTAACCATCTCACACTCTCCATACTAGACAAACAAACCCCATCCTTTCTACCTGCTGAACTCCTAATACAAACTTAAAACTCAACCAAGCACCTTAAATTACTGTGGCAGCCATTTACATACCTCCTGGTGACAATATCCTCCTACTCGAACAGATTGTTTCCTGGCTTACTCAACACATACATTATGAAACTATCCTCCTAGGGGATGTCAGTATAAACTTGCTATTAATCTGCTCACCTAACTCCACTTTAAGCATTAACTTGCATGGCTTTACACAGCTTATCTCTACTCCTACCCATGCTAATGAATCCCTAAACTCCAGTTCACTCATTGACTGGATATTAGTCTAAGACCCACATAAATATCACAGCCCTGAAACATTGCCTGACTCCCTAAGCGATCACTTTCCAGCAAAAGTTATAAGATTCCCAGACCACATAGATACATTGAATGTGGCAAGCTCTCCAACTATGACCCTGAAACTTTTAATACCATCCTCTCTGAAATTAATTGGTCTTTTCTGACCCATCTCCCTCTAGATGAAGCAGTAAACTCATTCAACTCAACTTTTCTAAATATTCTTGACTCGTTGGCTCCTTTACACACAGTACAAGTCAAATCCAACATATCCCCCTGGTTAACTAAGGCTACCTTCTCCTTGATAAAAACTATCATCTCATCTCCAAATCCATGCCCAACCAATACACCCCAAGAGACTGCCTTTGTCTTCACTTCCTACTGTATTGATTCCATTAGTAAGATGATAAGTCCTGCCCCTTAAATTCTGACATTAAAAATCCATCTGATCCTCCCTCAACACAGAATTCTACTAACACTTTTCCCTTAAACCAATACCTACCAGCTATATAAAGTCTCTTCCTCACAAACTAAAACCCTGATCTCCATATACTGACAAACTACCTCCGTACGTCCTTCAGATCATAGCACAGTCTCTAGCCCTCCCAGTCTCTATCTTGATAAACTGGTCAGTCTCTGTGTCCATAGTTTCCTATATCTGAAAAGAATGTTATACCCTACCTATAAACAAAGGAGGTAACTCCATCGGCATCACCAATTTCAGACCTATAGCCATCCTGTCACCTCTCTCAAAAATCTTAGAAAAATGTGTGCATAAGCAAGTCATGAAATATCTAGTACAAGAAAATTTGCTCACCCCCACACAACATGGCTTTTGCCCAAAGCATAGCACCACTACAGCCCTCCATTCCTTCATCAACACTTTTTCTCTGGTCAGGGATAACAATAAACTGGTGTCATGCTTATTCTTAGATCTGTCTAAAGCATTTGATACAGTCTCTCACCCTTTTCTTCTGGACAAACTCACTAGCCTTAATTTCTCCACTTCTACCATTGCCTGGTTTACTAGTTACCTCACAGACCACCTACAGTCAGTAAAATGGATCTCTGCTCTCCCTCTCCTCCTCTCCCTGTCAAAATGGGTGTTCCCCAAGGATCGATTCTTGGTCCTCTGCTCTTCAATATTTTTACTAATCACCTCTACACCTCCTGTCCTCAGTCAGCCCTCATCCAATATGCTGATGACTCTGCAGTCATCACCATTGCTGACACCCTCGCTGACCTAAATTCTATTACACAGCAATCCTTTAAGTCTGTTGAGTCCTGGCTCTTTAAAAATCAGCTACTTCTGAATCCTAAAAAAACAAACTCTTACTTTTTCTCCTCAAAATCATACATAACTTTAAATCCACTTTTTCCATCCACTCTCTAAATAAAACACCTATCATAGTTGAACCCAATACAAAACTTCTAGGGGTCTTGATAGACGACCAACTGACATTTGATTTGCATGTTAATAAATGTATTAAGAAAACACATCAAAAACTTGGCCTCTTATATAGAAATAAAAAGTTCCTATCAAACAAAGCTAAAGTCTCCCTCTCTCATACTTATCTCCTACCAAGCCTATTGTACAGCTCTCAGATCCTCTCCAACCCCCAAACCTCTCTCCTAACTAAGCTAGAGAATATCTATAGCAAAGTGGCCAGATTTGTTGCAAATCAAAGCTATAGATCTCATCACTGTCTCTTTAAAACACTTAAACTGGCTGGAATTACCCCACCAGCTTCTCCTCTCTCAACTTCAAATTATCCACTCTGTCTTGTACCAACCAAATTTCTGTCTCCTCTAATCTCCCTAAACCCTCCCTCTAGAACTCTCAAAAGTTCAGACCAAAACCTACCACAAATCTATAAACCTAAGTACAAAACTGGTCAAATTTCTATAAATACCACCATCTCTTGGAACAAACTCCCATTGGAAATTAGATCACTTAAGCAACCCAATGAATTTAAATCAGCCACCAAAAATTACCTAAAAATTCACTGGTCTTGCCACTGTACTCACCCTCCTTAAACTACCCCCCATCCTATTGTAGCATATTATCTGCATTTCATTGTTTTTTTTTATTTCTGCTCTGTCTTAGAGATGATGGACATTTAAACTATCTAATCTTTCTGTCACTCTGATCTCAAAATATTCTGTTCTCATATACTGCCTCTATGCTCTTCACTAAGAGCAACCTCCTTGATTGTATTGCAAACGTATATATTGTATGATATACTTGAATACTGTTCCTGCACATATCTTACATGTAATGTCAACTTGAACTCTGTAAATTGTCACTATGTGTTTACTGTTTTCTACTTAAAAATGTCAATATTTTTCTTTACATATGTTTTTATTTCATTTTTTTTGTTATTTTAACTTTACAATTTCATTTTGCTTTTACAATGTCATTGCAAGCTTGTGGAGCTTTCCTCCCCAGGTCTCCACTGAAAAAGGGCTATCAGCTCAGATGGATTAACCTGGCCAACAAATGTAAAATAAATAAATCATCACCAGGCATAAGGACTATTGGGGATGTAAGGTGATAATCCATCATAAACAGGCATAAGGACTATTGGAGATATAAAGTGGTAGTCAATCATTAACAGACATAATGACTCCTGGGGACGCTAATTGGTAATCCATCATCCACAGGCATAAAGACTATTGGGGATGTAAACTGGTGATCCAGCATAAGCAGGCATAAGGACTATTGGGGATATAAAGTGGTACTCTATCATTAACTAGCATAATGACTTCTGGGAATGCTACTTGATAATCCATCATCCACAGGCATTAGGACTCCTAGGGATGTAAAGTAGTAATCCATCATAAACAGGCATAATGACTCCTGGGGATGTAAAGTGGTAATCCATCATTAACAGGTCATGTACTTTTCAAGCTCTATGCCACGAAGCAGGTTTTTTATGTGAAGTGTTTGGTTTCTTGTAGAAAGGTGCAACAGTTTTAGTTGTAAAGTATGGGAAAACTCGATCTGAGGTAAATCTCTACTTGTAGGTGGTTATGGGTAAGGGGAGGAGCCTGTGCTTGGGATCCAAGCTGGATCTGATAACCGATCTGTTGAGGAAGGATGGAAACAGACAACACAGATCTATCATTATGGCAAATACATAACCTTTGGTTAAATATTATTCCCTTGATTTCCTGCTTTCAGATTTTCTCAGTCACTAGACACACTAGTCTGTACTGTGAAATCTCATGCTGTTTCTTTTTGATATTTTTTACAATACATCTCACTTTGAATAAACTCATTTTTACCTCTGAGTTAAGTTTGCTTTTGAGATAATTTTATTGTCAAGTACAATTCCATGTGTAGTTGGCCATGGTATATAGTGCTCCATTGCTTGAAAGTGATGTGGTTCATTAAGGGTTCCCACAACATCATGTTCACACAAATAAGTCCGGAGTACCATACTGACAAAAACATGGTATGCCATTAGAAGGGTTGATACTCCATCTTGTGGCAATAGACCAACCTAACTACTTGTGGAGCATGTGTTGCCCTTCCATAACATACAGTTTGGGCAGGAATTCCTTCTTGAGGTAAGGTCTATTGTTGTTATATGGGCTTGCACTGCCTGGTGTCTTGTCAGTGGGTGCTAGGACTCAGCACACTGGCAAACAGTGTAGACATAAATGGGGTTATCACCAGCAGAGGGATCAATAACTTCTGCACAAACTAACTCTCAGGGAGCACAGACACCTCCACAACATCATTGTTTCTGTGCAAATATATGTATTTATGATTCTATGATGAAAAGCTGAAAACTCAAAAGAAAGAATCACAAATGGTAGAACAAAAACCAGAGAATCACAAAATACTGAATGATTACTAAGAGTGAATCACAAAACATTAAACACTTCTCTTCCAGTAAAAAAGTCCTATATCAGTAAACAGCTACAAAACTGGGATCAAGCATAATCTTGGTAGTGGTACTGTCAGGGAAAGGGTTTTCAGTAAGGTGTGTGCAGAGCCAATTAGGGTTGACATCACATGCATAAGAAGTACTTGGCATGCAAAATTTCCCCAGGCTTCCAAATCCCACGTCAACTTTTGTAATGTGCTGGTTATGTTGAAGAATTACGTTTCTTTCCTCCACAAAAATGTTTGGTCACATACTTGATGGTCCTGGGCTAAATCAAGGAAAGGTTTCAAAATCTGAAATAAAATCTTAACATAGTTCATCTTCATCCAGTGGCTTTTCTTAGACGTCTTAGACGTCTGTCTGATTACATTATAAAACTATTACAGTATTGACATTTACTTCCCTTTGTTTGGTATTCAACACAAAGCTTAATCTTTCTTAACAGTCATGGTTTCAAAACTAATGAGCATCAGTTACAAATAATCTATGAGCATGTAAACACCTTAAGTTTTTAATTTGTTTTTAAACACCGTTTTTTGAACTCATAATTTATCAAACAACATATGTCAAAAATCAGCATGAACATCATATTTCAATCATACTTTTCGCTTTTCTTTTTTCATACTGTTAACTTTTAACCTATGTACAAGTCACTACTCTTATTTTAGCAACATTTTCAATTCTCGCCAACATTTCTTTCTTCACCATCACTCTGGCCCCCAATGTGAAGGTAATGCTTCAAAACATTCAGTTTAAGGGTATGCATATTGTTCTTTTCCCTAGCATGCACCCCTCCAACTTTATTTCTTCTCTAATACTGAGCTCACTACATTTTTAATTTGTTTGGTACCTCTCATGACATTCAAATGTGTTCTATCTGCAGGGTTTAGCAGTGCCACTAAAAGAGTCCTAGGAAAGCATTCTAAAGCTACCTCATGTCAAACATGCATGTGGAACAGAATACCTCCATTTTATCCCCCAAATATCCCTTTAAAAAAGTATATCATAGGAAGAGTGACAGATCAGGTAGGAACAGGCACAAACTGTATTGATACTCAGCCAAAAGATATGAAAAATTTAAATTTGCCATTAAAAAAGGTGAGGCCATACCTGAACTCTGAACTTCAATTGTCACTGAGCCTCATGTTCATATTCACATGGCATCTTCTGATAGACTTGAAACTGTTTCCTCTCTGGGCCTTAAGCTTTCTCTGAGATCTCAGCTGACTTCTGTTCCAATTAGGGTACTCCTTCCACAGGAGATAAAGTGGCTGACATCATAAAGAAACTGGAGGCTAGGCTTACAAAGGGCATTATACTCCAGGAAAATCATATCAGTCCAACCCACTGTTGCTGTTAAAATGTGGCCACCCAGTTCCTGTTAGCTAGATTCTAGTTCTGCTAACATTAGTGCCACAGGTGGTTGTCTCACTGGTAGCTGCTCCTCCTCGCTGTTTGTCTGATTTCAGTTTTATAAATGTCAGCTCTCCAGGTGTCAGTTGGACAGGTTTCTTGCTCATGGACATCATTGATAAGCATTCCCCTAGCTTTTTGCCCAAATGCAAGGCATGGAAACCACTACTTAGATTTCCAGGGGAAATGGCTTAGCTCAGCTTCACACTGCTCTACAGAACACATTTATTTAACTTGATCATGGCTGCTTTTTGCCAGACTCTGTATCCTTAACCTAAGTGGCACCAACCCCATCTTTTCAGTGATTTACTTTTCACAAGACAGTGATCCTTCTGTCACATTCTTCCATAGGGACAGATGTTAAAACAATCCAAACAATGAAGCATCTTCCATTTTAAGCTCCCTCATGGCAAATAAACCAAGGAATAGCTGTTCTGGTGGTGCAGAAGGAAAAAGCCCTGGCTATAACCCAGGTGGCCAAGGTTTGATTAGTGGCTTGGGTGTCTCAAAAAGCTCAGCAGGGAAGGATGGGCAATCCCATCCTAGAGGGGTAGGCTTTGTCTAATCTTAGCTGTAGAATCTGCCACATAATGCTTGCACTCAGGTCACTTCACAACAAGTACAAATATGACTCTGTCATTGTCCATGTTGGTGTGAATGACCTGAGACGTACCTCCCTGGACTACATGAAAAGAGACATGGAGGAGCTCTCCGATCTTGTAGCCTAGTCAGGTATGACCCTAGCCCTGAGTAGCATCCTGCCATCACCCAGAATGATACCACAGTACAAGGACAAAATGATTGACTTCAACAATTGGCTAAGCTTCTGGTGACATTCTAAGGGAATCCAGTATCTGTCTGCCTGGGATGACATGATCGACAGACCATGATGCTTTGCCAGAGATGGCCTGCACCTGTCACGCTTGAGAGTCCGGATACTGGCAAAGGCTCTTGCCACCCCTATAGTGCCTTTTTTAGGCAAGGTTCAAATGACAAATTCACCACCCTAACAGGTACAAGCAAGCAAAATCTGAGGGTAATTCCTCTCAATGCTAGAAGTCTAAACTCAAAATGCACTCACTCGAGGCACTCCTTAAAATGGAGAACATCAACATCTGTGCAGTGACAGAGACCTGGTTCAAAGCTCCAGAGAGCACACCTGCATTACCAGGCTATAATTCATAACACACCTTTCGGCCACCTAACCTGGACCGAAACACTAAAGGCAGAGGTGTGTCCATATTCATTAAAGATATCCACACCTCCAAGCTAGTTGCTCAGCATAATGCATCCGAGATTATCCAAGTTCAACTAACTCTGGGCAAGACCGTAATCCAGATTGTAGCTTGCTACAGACCCCCCACCATGCCCCAGGATTCCCACTCCTCTTTTCTTGATACACTGGAAAATATTAGGGTACAACCAAACACCCTAATAATGGGTGATTTCAACTACCCCACCATTAACTGGGAAAACTACTCATGTACCAACTCTTTTGCTCAATGTTTTCTGGAATTCATCATTTCCAACGCCTTGGATCAATTTATCCACACCCCCACCAGGGGCAGCAATATCCTAGACCTGATCTCTGCCTAACATACAAAGCTGTGTCAAACCCAGAGCTGCTGGACATGCTCCTCTTAAAGAAATCCCAATCCCTCTGAGCTACACTCTCTAGGGACCTAAACCTTGTCACCACAATAAACAGAGCATGCTGGAGGGATATATTCCTGTCCCAGAGACTTCCCATACTCTGGAACAGACTACCTATCTATGTCAAACAGGGCTCCTCATTAGCACTCTTCAAGAAAAATCTTGATGATTGGAAGGGTAATAGGAAATACACCCTGGGGATCACTTCTGTGGCTCTGCTTGACAGAGGCACAGGAAAATAATTTCCTTGGGTGGCATAAGCCAGGGTACCTTTTTGGCTAGGCTTGTATAGGCCCTAGGGCTAATAGCCTAGTACCTACCTATGAACCTATGAACCTATGTAGCTCCTAGACATAATTTCTGTTAGAGGGTAGGGGACAGAGTTATACAGGTGGGGATGACTTTTTTTCTTTTATTACCATATATATATATATATATATATATATATATATATATATATATATATATATATATATATATATATATATATTTTAAATCTTATAACATTTTGGAATTAATGTAGGATGGGGCTTGTGAGCCAGAAGCACTGTTTTTTCCCTGGCAAAGAGATGATGGTCCTCCTGGGTTGTTACCTCAGTGGTTGACACTTTTTTGAATACTGTAAATTATTCTTGGGAGCATTGTAACATTATGGCCCAACTACCTAGGAAGATGGACACACGCTCCTAAGCTGATGTCTTTGTCTCACAGGGAGCCTGAAAAAGGAACTCTGTGCCGCATTACCTAGACATCCATCACCTGCACAGAGAAGCTTGAACTCTAGACAAAAAGTAAGGATTTGTGTCCTCTGCATTATCTATGAGTCCATTAAACTCCCTCACTCATATAACTGTTTTGGTCTACTTTATTTAGTTGAATCTCATTTCACTGAATTTCATTTCACCCGACCCACTTCACTGAAAACTCAAATTACTGAAAACTCATTTCACTGAATCTCATTTCATTGAACTGCAGTTAGTATATATGGCACTGTGTAGAGTACTGTAAGGCAAGTAAAAGGTATATGCCCTTTTCCCCACTGTAGTGCGATCTTGGAGTTAGCATATATAGGTAGGGGGAGTTTGAGGGGCAAAGCCCCCACATTGCGGGGGGGTGTGACAGGCGTAGCCCACCACTTAGTTTGAGTACATATTGTCTTCTGCAGAGAGTTAGTCATTGGTGTTGCAACTATGGATGTCTATTGTTTAAAATGTATCGTTTTGAATTTTTTGTTAAAAATACAATATAAAACAAACAAGGTGGGAGGCAATGCTCCCATACACCCCCAATTATATATACTAACTCCAAGATCGTAGATGAGATGAGTTGAAATGAGATTCAGTGAAATGAGTTTTCAGTAATTTGTGTTTTCAGTGAAATGAGATTCAACGAAACAAAGTAGACCCAACTGTTTCTGGTGTGACTGTTAGAGCAATCTCTTCTGATGGTAGCCTTATCTGTCTCATCTGCTGACTACAAAAATTGAGAAAGATGAATAGTTTTATACTGCCATGCATTCACTCACCAAACTTTATTCACTATTGTCAGGAGGGCACATTTTGATAATCTTCAGCTTCAACTTTGCAGTGCCTAATTTGAATGAAATAGTAAATAGCATAGGTGTTTTTTTTTTATATATACGTTTTATTAGTCTCTTGCATAACAAATCAAGCAACACAGGTCATCAATTTTAAAACATAATGATTATCCCCCTAAGTCAATCACAAACTTTCAGAAATCCTGTAATAAATTAAAACAACACCACATGTGCAGATCTAAAATATGGTGTGTAAAGCCTCAAAAAGCACCCCCAAAGTGTGTGCTTTCAGATTGGAAGTATAATCTTTTCTTAATAGTGTCATAGAAAAGAGTCTGCTTTACAATATTATACAAAAATAACCAAAATAAAAGCCCTCCTAACCAATAAGAAGGTTTACTAAACTGTAACAGTTTACTCAGGGTGGAGTGTGTTGTTAGTTACCCCCAACAATTTTAATAGTCTTTTGCTGCAAATTCAGAACCTCACTTTATGTCTAGATTCTTCTCTCTCTTCCTTGACAAGTGGGTATCCAGTACCAGGTCAAAGTGGGTATCCAGTACCAGGTCTATCTATCCCTTTTCTCCTTTTCTATCTATCTATCTATCTATCTATCTATCTATCTATCTATCTATCTATCTATCTATCGATATCTATCTATATCTATCTATCTATCTATCTATCTATCTATCTATCTATCTATCTATCTATCTATCTATCTATATCTATCTATCTATCTATCTATCTATCTATCTATCTATATCTATCGATCTATATATCTGTCTATATATATATATATATATATATATATATCTATCTATATATCTATCTATCTATATTTATCTATCTATATCTATCTATCTATCTATCTATCTATATATATATATCTATCTATCTATATATCTATCTATCTATATATATATATATATATATATATATATATATATATATATAGATATAGATATATATATATATATATATATATATATAGTTATCTTTGTTTACCAGGAAGGCCTGAATCGGATTGATCCCATTTTCAGCTGTCGTCCAGCAAGAAAAGCTTCACAGTTATTACTAATATAAGTACAGGGAACATTGCAAAACATATACATAAAGTAACATAAAAGGAGCTTTTCATTGTACAAGGAGAAAAAAAATGTAGAGTTTTCAGATTTACAAAATACAGAAGATATTCACTTTACATACATATATTAAAGCATTGTGGCATTTTTCATTGTATATTTCACTTAACATTTTTTATCTACAGCTGAACTTTATCTTCACTACAATGTATCTTCCTCTCTTTCATCTGTTTACCACTTGCCTTTTAATCCAACCTGCCATAAATTACATGCCTGTACATTCTTTTTGCTCCCACCATGATGTCTATCTTTATACTTCAAAAATGTCAAATAGAAAGCTTAACCCTGACATGTTATCAGAGATTTACTGCCAAAATGTCCATAATCTGACCTAAACTTCAATGATCTCTTTGCATCCCTACTATGTATCATTTAGTTTGCATTCATTTCATCAAATATTCAACTGAAATGATAATCTTACTAACCTTCCTTATTATACGTGGTTTGCACTTCCTGATCAAAATTCTTATCTGCATATTGAAAACCTGTTCCACCATCCTTAGTCTATTAGCCAATTCTCATACCTTAGCCATACCCCAGTCTTCATCTTTCTTGACCCATCACTTTCTTTATATATTCAGTTTCTCTAGTCCTTTCCTTCACATCTCTGTATTTCTTTCCTATTCATTGTCTTCATAAGCGTATCTACTCCCTCCCTCCCCAATATATACTGTCTAACTTGTTTTATATATTTTTCTGTATCATTTTAATCTTTTTGTAGATTGCTAAATATACCAACCAGCCCCATTTCCAGTAATCCATATTTTTCCTTTAGCTGCATAAACATTTGTGATTGTAGTTCCTATGCATTACTCAGAATGTCCTTAGGAAGCTGTATGTCCATAGTCCTCCACTCTTCCATTTTTTCTCCCTCAGCTTCAGTTAATGTATTACAGTAGAGCAGACTTCTCAGCTATCCCTATTTTGAAGGACTATTCCTATTTTCAGTCCTGATTTACCCCTGCACAGGGTGTCTCTGTTTTTGGAGGTATATCCTTGTTTTCAGGTTTGATTTACCCCTTGACATAATTTTCTGAATCCCCCTCATCATATGTGATTTTTAAAACTATCTAGTACAAAGAAAACCACACTACATGGCCAAGATATTAGCGGCTGCAATAATTTAAAGAAAGAGGATACATATCTTACATCTCCCTTTTTCTGAAGCAGAGATAAATTAACTTGTGAGATAGAACTTTCTAATACAATTTGTTAAAGCCTAAAGATTTTACTCCGTCTCTTTGATGATGTGCTTATATTTTTCCATCATTTTTTGTCACTCTGTGTTTCAAACATGTGTTTTTGAATAGTATCCATTATTGCTTCTGAAAGTGGGAAGAGTTATGTGCTCTCTGGTATTCAAAGTTTATGCTAATTAGATTGTCAGATTTTTCGCTGGATGTTTCTACCTTTCAAGGATATTTGTTCCTATTTTCAATGTTTGCAGGCTGAGAGGTATGCCATAGAGGTCTCGAAAGTCATACTTTATACAGGGTCTGTAATGTCTCTTACTTCCAGAATTCTTTACCAGACTGTTTTCAGTTCCTCTTTCTACCTGTACTATCTTAATTTCTGTATCAGTCTTCTCTCTTCCTCTTATATCCTCCATTGCAGGTCTCTGTTTTGCATCCCCTCATCCATTGTGCCAGATTAATTGCATTGTATGTCTTCTAAGGTCTGACACCACCCATCTATCCTGCCCCTTCCTCATCCTTAACCAACTCCTTTGTATCCTCCTCTTTTGTCCCTCAATACATATCCACCACAAAACATTTGCATCTTTGCTACAAATGGGTCTTATGGATATAACTATATATGCTAAAATAATACATCATTAAGAATAAAATCTTCACCCATATAACCTCTACTCCCACATCAATGAATTCATATGATTACTTCATCTATCTAACAATTTCTTGACTTTTTCCTCTAGTTCTTTAATATCTTCATTTACCTTCCTCTGGATCATTAAATCAACGATTAAAAAAGTCACATAGACAAACCAGTTAGTAAAAACTAAAAGAACAACCTAGCCAAGCTAGAGTTTTCACTGTGGAATACCTTAAACCTACTTAGAGGCCTATGGGATATAAGCAAATGACCTCTTAAGGACATCAAATGTTTCAGCTATATGGGTTCTGGCCTGAAGGTGTCCATAAGGACTTAAAAAGGAAAAAGGAAAAAGTTATGGACATTCATTTCTTAGGGTAGAACTTCAGGCCTGATTATTTTCCAAACCTCTAAAATATCATTAAAATCTCTGGCAAATAATCCTTAACATTTTCCAAAAGAAGCATGTAGCTGTCTATAAGGTCCCAACAGAAAGTTGAATGGGAATTAGGGGTAGCCTGCTTGGTTCCCTTTTCCAGGCTTACTCCCTCCAGTAGTTCCCCAGGCACAATTATTCCAGCCTTGGGCTTTGAGTACAGCACCCTGAGATCTTGAGTCCATTTACCCTCTCCTAGTACCTGAATTATTGTTTGCATCATAAAATCTGATCCTTCCATGTCAAATGCCTTCTGTATATCCATTAGTTCTATTCCAGTACTTCTGCTTTTCCTTTACACTAAACTTTAACCCATTCTAGAAAGATCTTTAGTAGCCACCGGTGGTTACTAAAGGGCTTGCCCTTCTCAAAGTCTACCTGTTTTTGTTTCACAGCTGTAGGAATCTTTTTCTTTAACCTTGCTGTTAATATCATTGTGAAGATCTTTGCATCTGCATTACGGAGACAGAGAGACAGAGAGACCTAAAATTGCCTACACTCTCTGTGTCCCCTTATCCTTTCGAAGCAGTATAACTACTGCTTCACACATTTGTCTAGTAAACTCCCTCCAAAAAGCAAGTGCTGAACAGTCCCCCATTATACTCCCATATCGATCCAGTCACCTTACAATAATCTACAGGGAAGATGTCCTCACACCTGCTTTTTTCACTGTTTAAATGTCTGATTGTCAGTAGTACTTCCCTATACACAATCTATCTATCCATCCTGTCATTCTTACCTCATATTCCAGCACTGAGACATCTCTTTTTTTAAAAAAGCACTACTTAGTGAATCCATTTTTATACAAATTATTCTACAATACATGGAACACATTTTAAGGTATCTGCATTTGATAATACCTGTAGCACTCTTCATATTTCCCATATTTTTATTTCTGCCTTTGATTCTCCACAGTATCATGTTTATATTTACTTAGCTTCACCATAGAATGTACCCCACTTCTGCCTTTTCTACATTTATCTGCTGCTTTTCTACTTCTCTTAAGTCCTCTCATATGCTAGATTCCTTAGCCCGTCCTTATTGCTTGTCACAGTTCCTCTGCAGCAATTTTAGTTTTCTTTCTGGCTCACATATTCTACTTCTGTTTAGCTTTCATGCTCTCCCAGTATTGTCCATTAGCCTTCCTCTTCCATCTTAATGCCTTCCCAAACCTTCCAGCCCCACCTCCATGCCATTGAATCTCTTGCACCACCTGTTTTGGCATAACCTGTACCCACAACCATTTCACCCTACCAACATCTGTCCATTTTCCAGGATTCCTTATCCACCATTGCCTAGACATAGCTTTACCTATTCATTCTAGTATAACTATTTAATAGTCTGAAATGTCCTCTCTCAGACAAATTAACCTTTTCTACTTCTCCTGTTTAATATATCTCCTGCAGAATTATATCCATAAGACTTGTTTATTTCTTGAGAATGTAAACTCTTCTCTCCCACCATTTGCCCACTAATTTTAATTTATCCATAACCATCATTAAAACATTTTGGTGTCTGTGATAAAATTTTATCCTACCATACATCATGTCTTGACTAGTTCTCTGGGGTGAAATAAAATCACCCCCAAAATATTACACTGTCTCCGTCTTGATATATTCTACAGATTACCCTGATTGATACCATCAGAACCCTCCACCCCTCCATCATCTGCATCAGGGCTATAAAACATATTTATTGCTGTTCTTTACCAGAAAGGTCAGACTGGGCAGAGGACCCATTTTTAGTGGAAGCCCAGGTAGAAAGGCCCAAATGGGCAAACAACAGTAACAGACAGAGTTACACTAACATTTGAAAGGCAATAATATGCAAAAGTCTTCAAACATTTTTCAAGAGAGGGAGAACTGCTTTTCAGATTTGATAAAGTATACAGACAGCCATATTGTTGCTATTTTCAACAAAAGCAGTATGTCTTACAAGAGGCATAGTGATGACAAAGTGAGAAGTGGGAAATAGAAGACAGGGATGGTTAAGGGTGAAGGAGTATAGTGAAAGGGGAGAAAGAGAGTGAGTTACAGTATAGGCAGGAGGAGCTGAGCAGGGATGAACTAAGAACCACTCCCCCAATCTACATTAGATATAAAAAGTGTACACACCCCTGTTAAAATGCCAGGTTTTGTGATATAAAAATGAGACCACAATAAATCATTTCAAAACTTTTCCCACCTTTAATGTGACCTATAACCTGTACAATTCAATTGAAAAACAAACAAATATGTTAGTGGAATAAATATAAGAAATAAAAAATGTACAATAAGCTAATTGCATAAGTGCTCACACCCTTAAACTAATACTTTGTTGAAGCACCTTTTGATTTAATTACAGTATTCAGTCTTCTTGGGTACACACCTGCCATCAGTTAAAGAGACTCTGATTAACCCCAAATAAAGTTCAACTGTCCTAGTAGGATTTTCCTGACATTTACTCAGTTGCCTTCTACAACAAAAACCATGGTTTGTAGAGACCTTACAAAGCATCAAAGGGATCTCATTGTTGAAAGGTATCAGTCAGGAGAAGGGTACAAAAAAAATTCCACAGCATTGGATATACCATGGAACAGAGTGAAGACAGCCATGAAAATGTGGAGGAATTATGGGACAACAGTGACGTTGCAAAGAACTGGATGTCCCTCCAAAATTGATGAAAAGACAAGACAAGAACTGGTCAGGAAGGCTGCCAAGAGACCTACAGCAACACTGAAGGAGCTGCAGGAATTTCTGGCAAATACTGGTTGTGTAATACATGTGACAACAATCTCCCGTATTCTCCATATGTCTGGGCTATGGGGCACACTTGCAAGACAGAAGCCTTTTCATACACAGAAAAACATCCAGGCCTGGCTAAAATTTGCAAAACAAGTATCCAGTATATCAAGTATCCAAAAAGCATGTGGAAAAATGTGTTATGGTCTGATGAGACCAAGGCTGAACTTTTTGGCCACAATTCCAAGATATGTTTGGCGCAAAAACAACACTTCACATCACCAAAAGAACACCATCCCCACAGTGAAGCATGGTGGTGGCAGTATCATTCTTTGGGGTTGTTTTTTTCAGCTGGAACTGGGACTTTAGTCAAGGTGGAGGGAATTATGAACAGTTCCGAATACCATTAACTTTTTGCACAAAACCTTCAGGCATCTGCTAAAAAGATGAAGATGAAGAGGAATTTCACCTTTCAACATGACAATGACCCCAAGCATGCATCCAAATCAACAAAAGAATGGCTTCACCAGAAGAAAATTAAAGTTTTGGAATGGCTCAGCCAGAGTCCAGACCTAAATCCAATAGAAAATCTGTGGGGTGGTCTGAAGAAGACTGTGCACAAGATATGCCCCTGCAATCTGACAGATTTGGAGCGCTTTTGCAAGGAAAAGTGGGCAAATATTGCCAAGACAAGATGTACCATGCTGATAGACTCCTACCCAAGAAGACTGAATGTTGTAATTAAATCAAAAGGTTCTTCAACAAAGTATTAGTTTAATGGTGTGCACACTTATGCAACCAGCTTATTGTACATTCTTTATTTTTTATATTTTTTTCCCTTAACAGATTTCTTTGTTTTTCAATTGAATTGCACAGGTGTCACATTAAAGATGGGGAAAAGTTTTGAAATTATTTATTCTGGTCTCATTTTTTTTATTTTACAAAAACCTGGCATTTTAACAGGGGTGTGTACATTTTTTATATCCACTGTATATTTTCACCATCACACATCTAGTTGGATCATCATTTCTGCGTTTCAATTTCTCCCAGTACAGGTGAAAATTTAAACAGAACTGTCATCTTCTAAAAGAAAATACTTGCAAATATTTCATATTCTGGAGTCTATAGGAAGAATTCCTCCAATGTTTAAGAACTATGAGATCTCTGGCAATAGAGTATCTCTCACCGAGATACTCAGGCAAGTGTACAGGTCAGTACACTTGCTGTGTTGGTTTTACAAAGGCAGTTCACATTTAGGCTGTTCCAAAAAAAGAAAATAAATTTAAAACATTATATAAAGAGGGGAGCTTCGCCCCTACACCCCTGATGAGGGGGGCTGTGCTCCCCACACCCCTCTAATTAAATATACCAACTCTGAGATCACACTACAGTGACGAAAATGGCAAAATAACAAAGGCGGCCAAGAAATTCCTTTCCTAGGGAAATAATTTGCTTATATGCCGTTTCAGTATTTTGCCGTTTCGTGCTTTCAAGTTTAATCAAGACACATTCGAAAGAATGCGTCCTCGATCATATAATAGGGAACCACCTACTAGAATAATAACCCTTCATACAAGTGCTGTTATAACCTGGTGGATGCAGTGACCAGAAGAGCAATAAGAGTTGTCATTAGAAGAGATGCTCAGTTGATGGCAGAAGATCTACTGAAAGAAGTGAAGTTTCACGTTTTATTCGCTTCATCAGATGCATCCTTTTGTTAGGCAATCCTACTGTTTATCTCATCAATACATTACATGAAAAAAACACAGTTTGTAGTCTGTGCCAGGAGGCTTTATCACCCTGAAGTACTAATGGTGCCTGGGGATCAGTCCTAGGACCACTCCTTTTTGGCTTTACTTCTCTGAAGTCAAGGCCCATGTCAAGGTCCTCTGGCTGACTAAATTTGCAAATGATTGAAAATTAGGAGCAGTCATAGACTCTCCAGCCGACACAAATGTTCTTCTGAAAGGGCTAAGACAGACAAATAACTTGTGTCAGAACCATGGACTAAAACTAAATGTCAAGAAATGCATAATAGTATCCTTTCAGAAGTCATCCACTCCTGGTAACTATCATATTGACAACACACCTCTAAGAGTTGATCGAGTAGTCAGGGACTTTGTGGACACACATAGATAGTAATCTAGCCTTTGACCATCATGTGCCTACAGTGGTGAAGAAATCATTTTATGTTATGCAACTTATAAACAAAGGTATGACATCTAGTTCCAAGGAGGTCATTGTTCCACTGTGTTCAGCATTCATCAGACCTGTCATTGAGTACAACAATTAAAATGTCCACAGAGTTTCCTTACTAAAAGAATACAAGGTGTAAGTAATACATCCTCTGCAGACTACCTCAAGGCTCTATCCCTATATTCTGTCTCCTGCAGGTGGAGGAGAGCTCTATGCCTTGCATACAAGGCATTATCAAACCCCATCCTGATGGACCTCCTGTATATCCACAAAACAAACAGCACCAGAATTACCCAGTCTAAAGACATAAACCTTGCCTGTGATATAAATAGGACCTGCTGGAGAGACAGGTATGTATCTCAGAGACCACCACTTCAATGGAACAGGCTCCCCATCCATGTGAAGCACAGTTCCTCCCTAACCCACCTCAAGTGTAACTTGGACAACTAGATGGGGAATAAGAAATTCATCCCTGGTTTGGCATCTATGTCTCTAATGGATGCAGGCAGTCTGTCAGTGTTAAATCTCCCAAGTCCCTGTTTACACTTTTCAAGGGTAAAAGTACTTGTCAGAAATTTGGGATACATGGCTAGTCTTAAGAAGGCCCCTGTCATTAGCCTAGTACACACCTATGAACCCATGAACCTTTCTTTTTGGGGATAAACTCTTGGCTAGACTTGTAAGGGCCCCATAACCATTAGCCTAGTAATCACCTATGATCCTATAATTCTATGACCTATGTAGAAAACTTTCCTTTTTAAAAGAGAGTGAACAAGACTGGTTTAATCTAGCTAGGGGCATTCCTGCAAAAATGTTATTGTTGATTGGATAGGTTTCTGTTTCTCTACCTTTAATAGCCAGTGTTTTAAATCAGATATACCTGTTTGCTGAAGCTGTTCTAAGCTGCAGAGAGACTGACCTACTGCCTGCTGTGATATTGGGAAAAGATAAGTGTTTATTTTCAATTATCTTCTGCACTTTTGATTTAATATCTCTGTAATCTGCACAACTATCTGGTACTGTTACCCTCAGTTTGCAGTGAAATCTTTTGTCTAGAGTCCTGTCTGTTTTCTCTGTGGGAGAGAGTGAACAGGACTGGATTAATCTAGCTAGGGGCATTCCTGCAAAAGTGTTATTGTTGATTGGATAGGTTTCTGTTTCTCTATCTTTAATAGCCAGTTTTTTAAAATCAGATATATCTGTTTGCTGAAGCTGTTCTAAGCTGCAGAGAGACTGACCTACAGCCTACTGTGATATTGGGAAAAGATAAGTATTTATTCTCAATTATCTTCTGCATTTTTTACTTAATATCTTTGTAATCTGTACAACTGTTTTTTTCCCACCCCCGTGCCCTGCTCTTGTGGCGGTCTTAAGTCTTGGTGGCTTTTAGTTGCCCTACTCTGGTATAACATTGATACTGGACACTCACACCCACAGTCACATTGCATCAGCTCATTCTACTGTTTATAGTGAGAACTTAGCAAAGGCCCACCCCTTTAGCTTTTGAATATTGAATTATCTCATTATCTTCTGTATCTTCACTTTCTACTAAAAAAAACAAAAAAAAAACAAAAACAAAAATACTGTTTCCTGCCTTTCCTGGAACTAGTGTAGTCCAAATACAGATTTTCTGTATCCAGGACTGTTTGTAAACTTCTGAGTGGTGCCAAAAAGTGTGCTCTTCAAATTTTCCCTTAGATTTGCTAGTTCTCTCCTCTCCTGCAATTTTACTGCTTATTAGTCTAGCACTTTACCAGACTTCTTGTAGCACATATGTGCTACCATCACTAAATGTAATACAAGGAAACAGCTCCAGTACTTATTATTAATGCCCAGGAAACAGCTCCAGTACTTATTATTAATGCCCACCCCTCCAGGCATGTCTAAAGGTCAGTTCCCTGTGCTTTCTCCTATTAACCTGGTGAACTTGGGCATCCTGAGTCAATGTAGCAACTGCCTCATGAACACTGACAACCCCCTCCTCTTACCTTCCAGCACTCAGACTTGTGAGAGATGCACTTATATATCCAAATTGGAAGCCACACACTCTCCAGCCAAGACCTGAATAGCTGGTCAGGAGGAGAAGGTCAACACTTGCACCACACCACATGGAACACATAGCCCTCTAGAACACACACAAGCACTGCCTTCACATAAAAACACAAACCACGCACCCACCTCGCAGAGGTTCTCAATAAAAATCTACCCAAACTGCAGAGACCTCCAAGGCCAAAATGCATTTGACCGCCACAACACAACACTAATCACGAGACACATAACTCTCCTAAACAGTGTGCCACTCAACCAAAGCCCCTAAGGCAAAACAACATGCCCAACACACTAGTCATAGGTGACTTGATAGTGAGGCACACTGATGTCCCACTCACTAGGTTGAATAAGGAGAAAGTAACAGTCAGCTGCCTGTCAGGTGCCAGGATCTGCCACATAACGTACGCACTCAAGTCCCTCAACAACAGGTACAAATATGAATCTGTCATTGTACATGTGGGTGTGAATGACCTGTGACATACCTCTCTGGACTACATGAAAAGAGACATGGAAGAGCTCTCAGATTATGTAGTCCAGGTGGGTATGACCCTAGCCCTGAGCAGACTCCTACCATCACCCAGATTGATACCACAGTACAAGCAGAAAATGATTGATTTCAGCAATTGGCTAAGTTTCTGGTGTCATTCTAAGGGGATCCAGTGTCTGCCTGGGATGACATGATTGACAGACCTTGATGCTTTGTCAGAGATGGCCTGCATCTGTCACCCCTGGGCTTCCGGATACTGGCCAAGGCTCTTGCCACCCCTATAGTGCCTTTTTTAGGTGGTGTTCCAAAGACCAAATCACTACTGTAGCAGCTACAGACAGATGCAATCTGAGGGTCATGCTGCTCAATGCTAGAAGTCTAAATCTCAAAATGCACTCACTCACAGCACTCCTTAAAATGGAGAACATCGACATTTGTGCTGTAACAGAGACCTGGTTCAAGGCAGCAGAAAGCACCCCTGCACTACCAGGCTATAAATCATTCCACACCTTTTGGCCCCAGAACTTGGATAGAAGCTCCAAACGAGGTGCGTTTCAATATTCATAAAGGATGCACACCTCCAGACTGGTAGCCCAACATAACGCATCAGAGATACATCAGGTGCAGCTAATATTGGGTAAGATAGCGATTCAGGTTGTAGCCTGCTATAGGTTCCCAGCCATGACCCAAGACTCACACTCCATGTTCCTAAGCACCCTGGAGAATATTAGGGTCCAACCTAACACTCTTATATTGGGCGACGTCAACTACCCCTCCATTAACTGGGAAAACTACTCATGTACCAGTACACTTGCCCGTTTCCTGGAATTCATTAATTCCAATGCCCTGGACCAGCTTGTTCTACCCCCACTAGAGGTATCAACATCCTTGACCTAGTCATTGCTAACATCGGCGACCGTTGCTCTATACTAATAGTCAACTCCTCCCTGATTAGATCCGACTGCAAACTAATCACCTTGGAAATCCACATCACTCCCACCCAGCCCACGCAAAGGTAGCCACCATGAAAAACTTCTCCAAGGCTCATTTTGGACCCCTAAAAACAGAGGTGGCTAACTTCATGGCACCCATGCAATTGGAGAACAGCTGCACAACTGCCGAATATTACAATAATGCCCTGTAGAAACACGTACACAGATGCATGGATCTCACCATACTCAATAGAACCAAGACACTCTCCTCCAAAAAAAGGAAGCCAATCTGGTGGTCCCCTGCTATAAACAAATTCTACAACAGAAGGAGGAAATTGATGCAAAATAAGGTGAAGTCCCAAGACTGGAAAAACTCTCTTATCAGCCTCAACAAAAAGTTGAGATCCCTCATCAAATCCTCTAAAGCTAGCTATGAAAACGGAATTGCAGAAGATAGTAAAAACAATCACAAGGCCATCTATAGTTATGTAAAGAATCTCCACGGCAATACCTAGATTTGCTCGGAGCTGTTACACAATGGCACCTCCTATACCAAGCCAACAGATATTGCCAGTATACTGGCCGACAGATTCAGTGCCAACTTTACCCCCCCAAAAAACCAGTCACAATACCAGTAGATTGCCATGCACCCAGTATTACTGCTGCACAGGTTAAAACAGCACTGTCCAAGGCCAAGAATGCAGCTTCTATGGACCTGACAATATCCCTGGCTATGTTCTATATGAACTACAGAGTGAATTGGCACCTCACCTGTGTGCCCTGTTCAATCACAGCCTCCCTACCAAATGATGCACTTCCACAGTCATCCCACTCCACAAAGGAGGAGCAACTACAGACCCTGGGAACTATTGCCCCATTAGCCTGACAAGTCTGATATGCAAAGCTATGGAACACATCATCATGGACCTAATAAACAAGGATGTAGGGAGTCCCCAAACTCTGGATCTCACACAATTTGGTTTTGTGAAGGGTAGATCATGCCTGCTTAACCTGGTCGACTTCTTTGAGTCAGTCACCAAAGCTGTGGATGAAGGCAAGGTGGTTCATACAGCCTAACTTGATCTGGCCAAGGCCTTTGATACCATTCCCCACTCAGGAATCATAGAAAACACACTAAGCTAGGCATCAACCCCTATATCACTAGGTGGGTTGCTAACTGGCTCACAGAGAGAACCACAGTGTGAAAGTAGCTGACTACAAGTCAGAGTGCCAACCAGTCACGAGTGAAGTCCCACAGGGTTCGGTCCTGGGTCCTCTCCTATTTGGTATCTACTTCTCTGAAGTCCAGGCCAACACAAATAGACTCTGGCTGACAAGGTTCACAGACGATTGCAAGTTGGGAGCCATAATTAACTCCCCAAGTGATGCTGACATCCTACAGAAAAGCCTCACTGAGACCAACGACTGGTGTCAGAACCATGGCCTTAAACTCAATGCCAAAAAATGTGTCATCATCCCCTTTGGGAAAAACCTGGTTCCCAGGAATTACCACATTGATAGTAGTCCACTGAACACATCAGGTGTCATAAGAGATCTGGGAACACAGGTTGACAGCAACCTCTCTTTTGACCACCACATTGTCACTGTGGTCAGAAAGTCCTTCTATGTGGAACATCTCATTACTAAGGGTTTTGCATCCAGGAAGAAAGAGGTCATTGTCTCCCTCTACTCTTCCCTCATTAGGCCAATCATCGAGTACAATGCCTCATTTGGCATGTGCCTCACTAGACACCTGCAACAACTGGAGAGGCCACAAAAGTACCTCACAAAGAGGATCCTAGGCCTTAAACACTTGTCCTATATGGACAGACTCAAAAAACTAACTATTCTCTGTCTCATATCTCCTACTTAGAGGCAATCTCTGCTTGACTTACAAAGCCATGTCTGACCCAGCTCTGTTAGAAATGCTACATCTAAAGAAATCCCAGGCCCTTCACACTACACGCTCCAGAGACTTCAACCTCATTACCACAATCAACACAACATGCTGGAGGGACAGGTTCATAACGCAGAGACTGCCCTTGCTATGGAACAGACTTCCCATACATGTCAAGCGGAGGGCCTCACTGGCCCTCTTCAAGAGAAATCTTGATAAGTAAATGGGAAATAGAAAATTCACCTCAGGGATCACTCCAGTGGCTCTACTCGACAGAGGAACCGGGAACTAAGGGCGGGTGGCATGATGTCAGGGTAATCCTATGGGCTAGGCTTGTAAAGGCTCCAGGGCCATTAGCCTAGTACACACCTATGAACCTAGGAACCTATGAAGATGAATTCCTTTTACAGGTGACTCTGTTGGATCCTTGTAGGTACAAGTAAAGGTTTTGTACATATTTTGGCACCTCTTCTAGTTAGAGATACTAAAAAGCTTTCCCTTGACCAAATTTTTTAAGCTCAGCTAAACAGTTTAACATCATTGCCTCTGTACTTCTGCTCCAATATTTTAATAGTATGATATTTTCTCATTAGGTTTTTCTTCTAAATGCCATTTTCTTGACATTTTTATATTCCACTGTTAAATCTGCTGGTGGAATGTTACTGCTTCAGTACTTAGCTTGGAAATGTTTCTTTATCACAATTATCTGTAATCTACCATTGACATGCTATTTTCCATTCCAGGACATATTCTAGTAGATGTTATATATTCTGCACAAGCACTGGCATGGATAATATCTATCATGTTTCCTGGAAATCTACCCACATGTTCTAAACTAAATGCCAAGAAGTCTATAATTGCATCCTTTAGCAAGCATGGCTCCCCTTGTAACTATGACACTGGGAACACACCTATGAAAATTGATCCCATAATTAGGAATCTGGGTACCTATTTCAACAATGAACAGTCCTTTGATCATTATGTATCCACTGCACAGCTTACATCTAAAGGTATTGCATCCCAGTCTAGGGATGTAGTTATTCCACTGTTCATGTCATTGCGATAGTCATTGAGTAAATACTCCTTTTGGTATGTACCTTTCCTAATACTTGTCACTACTGGAATGACCACAATGCTTTCTCAGTAAAAAAAAAAACAAGGGCTGAAATTATAAAGGCTAAGCAGACCATCTTAAAACATGATCTCTTTGTTCACAATCATACAAGCTACTGAGAGGCAAACACTGCTTAATGTATAGAACTTCAACAGACAACATTGTCTCAGATGTAGTACATATGCGCATGTCATATAGACAAGAGATCTCAATCTCTTTTTCAAAATAAATAGATCATGCTGGAAGGACAGGTTTGTATCACAGAGAATACTGTTTCTAGGGGACCATTTTCTACTTCACATTAAGGAAAGTACTTCTCTTATTCTATTCAAATGTGCTTTGGATGGATGGACAGGTAACTTCAAATTCACCCCTCATTAGCACTCATGTCCCTCATGGATAGGTGAAACATGCAAATATTCCAAAATATCCATGTTTAGCTCATCTGCAAAATATTAGGGCTCAAAACTGCCATGGGAATGTAAGGCAAGGCTTCTTAATATCCTCACAAATTAATAACCTAGTAAGTACCAGTGGAGGTATATAAGGCACATGGCATAACAGCAAAGCTTTGAGTGGGATTACCATAGCAGTAAAACTCCTTTCGATTCACTCCCATGCAGCTATGAGGCATTGTTTACTTCCTACATGTACTTAAAATGTTATTACATTGATGTCTATTCTTGACAGACGTATCCGAGTACTCTCTATTTGTACCTTTATAGTTGTTAACCTTTTGTAAAATGGCTGCATTTAACAATTTGTGCTATTATCTTATTACTGACAAACATTTTTTATGGGAAAGGAATCAATTTCTTATTTTTGCTGCAAGTTACTTTGTATTACTGGATACATGTATTGTGTTTCTGCAAGTATATGGACTTCTAATTTTGTGTAGCTGCTTAGCTACCAGACTCCTTAATAGTAAAATCTTCCAGTCTGAAAAATGTTACTTATTTGTGGTTGCACAAGTGACTGTCTGCTTTTAATACAGATTAACAAGGTTGTGCATCAGGGCTGGTAACCCGGTATGTAAAAATCCACTACTAATCATTAGCGGACTGGAGTTCCGCTGTGGCTACCCCTAACCGGGAAAAGCCGAAAGACAAAAACAAACAACATTGCTACCTCATAGCTTATTAAAATTGTTTAGTTTGTTATTGGGTTTTACTGAGATTTTTTTTCATTTAAAACAAATTTGTTACTGTTTTACTTCTGCTCAGTAGGTATTTTACACAAACAAAATCAGTAAATAAATAAACAAATAAATAAATGATTGCCGCAAAGATCACCAGTTGGAAACTGAGGCCCATAGAGAAGAAACTTAACAAGATCAGTGGTATGGTCAGATGTATGGCAATTTAGCTATGATGCAAAGAAGTGCATGGATGGAGAAGGTAACCCCCCCCCAAAAAAAAAGGAGATTACATATTAAGGGGATGAGTTACTGACAACAACTGAACAGAATGGGATGTAAGTATCATTATAATCTGATTATCTAAAATTGGGTAGCCCATGTGAAAGGGCCATTAGGGACATTTAGTGGCATTCTGCAATGCATCGGTAGATGCATTACAGTAGAAAAAGGAGTGACATTATTTTACCCTGTGCAGATAGCTGGTGATTCCAAGCACTGGAGAACAGAAGTCAGTTCTGGAGAGCTACTTCTGCAAAGATACTAAGAGAATGGAAGCTGTGCAAAAAAATGCAGTCAAAAGAAAACAGATTCACTTACTTATATAAAAAATGTAAGTAAAATAAATGAATGACTATATAATGGAGGAAAAGAAGTTGGAAAAGAGGAAATTAGAAATGTATAAGTAATGCTGAGAAATTAGCAAAGATCAAGAGGGCAGCATATTTGTATATCCAAATAAATAAAAGGATATACTTGTCATGTTTCTTTTGGCAATACAAAAGCGCTTGTCATTCCTGCATGTATTATAAACTGAAGTCTAGATGCCTTTATAAATAGTCTTAATCCATACCTCACAACCTCTTAGAGTAAGAAATTTGGACAAAGCAATAAATAAAAGTGGGGAAAAGGCCAAAAAATAGAGTTATTTTTTAAATATTGATTTTAAAAACTTAGAAAGTTGATAGAATAACAGGCTTTGCATTAGCATGAATTTTCTGAAGGGTTTGAAGTCTGAAACTCAAATGTCTGTCATTATTATAATTTGCCACTAGTTTGCCAGAAAACCACAATTTTATGGAAAAAAGAGCAAAAATATGAGGCAAAAATCTGGACCTTCTGCAAAAATCTGTATAGTTGAGAGGCATGTCTTAATCAAATCAATAAATTCAAATGTAAAGCCAGATGTATTAAGTACCACTGTCGAAACTATTCTACTCTAGCAAAAGTTTTCACTGCATCCAAACTTAATTTCAACAGTGATTTCCCTTTTTTGAGCTATTTCATCCACTTTACTGTTTTCAATGTTGTTGTAGCTTTCGGCTATGGGGTTAGGGGTCACCACAGCGGAACTCCGGTCCGCTAATAATTGGCAGCAGATTTTTACGTACCGAGTTGCCAGCCCTGACTTACAACCTTCTATGAAGGTACGCCCATTCATGCATGTCTCCACACAGAAGACACTTTAGCTGAGAATCGAACAGGATAACATCTTACTGTGAGGTGACAACGCTACCGCAGCACCACCACTGCAGTACTTTACTGTTTTCAATATATTTACTGTTTTCAATATATTATAAAAAATGTCTTCCTCACACAAACCCACACTGATCATTATCTCTTAACTGAGGTGCGTGGTTTACTACTCTTTTCATCGGTAGTCTACTCCGGTGGTATAGAAGGAGAACGCCCTGCCGGGTGACCCAAGTTTGATTAGCAGCTCTGGTGCCTGACAGAGCTGGCAGGGATGGAGAAGAATGAAGAGGCAGAGCATACTTGCCTTTCTCTGAGGGGATGGATAAAGGGTGGGCCTTTGTGCGGCCTACCTAGGGGATGTGGGGACTGTCCTGCTGGCTTTCACCCCTTGCTGGAGTCAAGGGCAGTCCAGTGCTGAAGCACATTACATGTCCCACTTATGTAAGTGCTAACTGAACATGCAAGGCAAAGGTGAGAACTTAGGTAGGCCTGTCCTCTGGACTTGAAAGTCAGCATACTTCCTACCCCTGACTCTTACCAGAAGAGGAATTAATGGTGAATTAGGATCCTTGAGGAAAAGTGAATGGGTTGTAGAACTCTTGCCTAGCCTGCAAAAGCCTGAGTTTCACCACCTGCAGAATGAATGAGCAACTTAGGGAAGGTATTTCCTGAGTAAGATAAAAAAAATGTCCTTCTCATCCTTAAACTGTAATAAATAATGTATAATTATGATGTAGCATTGAGTTTGACTGTACAAAAATGAAATTGATAAGTCCTTACCTTCTTTTGGAATTACCAAAACTACTTCTTTTTTCATGGAGTATGAGTCTACTTTCTTTTCAATACCACACTAAAAAGCTGTATGAATCTAGGTATTAAACCTACCTTGTCCATCTGAAATTCAGTTGGTAATCTATCACTTCCTGGACTCTTACTTCTACCCTGCCCCTTTACAAATTCAATTAACTCCATCTGTACTATAGTGACAGCCAGAGTCTCCATTTCACACACTTCTAATCATGGTAACCTCAAATCTTGCAAAAAAGATTATTACTTCATACTCTCCTTCATCCTATTCTGTTGGAGCATTATACAAGTAGTCATAATATTACTGAAAATAATCTGCTGTCGTCACTAGATCCCAAATGTAACATGTCGCATCTTCTCTGTTAGAGACAGTTATAATTCCTTTACATTTTTATTCCAATATTTACATCTGTTTTTAACTGTTTCATCTGCCTCATAATATTTACCCTGCAAATCTATCAGGGTTTTCTTCTTAGCCTGAAAATCTAATACAGGCCTTCACAGTGTCTGGGAAATATGCTACCTCTGTCTGTTTGCCTCTCTCACTTTTTTTTTTTTTGCATAATATTATTTATAAACGTTCTATGATATACAAAAATGTGGTACAGCAACATTATATAGAAAAATAAAAAATGGGTATTAACAACATCAGGATACTGTACCAGGAAAAAATGCATGTATAGTAATTGAGTTTATACCACTAATATATGCATACTACATTTCTATCAACAAACTATGCCTCAGGAATAGATAACATAAAAGTCAGTCCTATTAATTTTTATTTAACATCATAAATTACCAAGACATTAAGTGAACAACAGGAATTATAGTTGTTTAAGAAAAGATATAAAGTGAGGGAGAAAAAGGAATGGGGGGGAAGAATAAGAATAAAAAGTCTCATCTAAATAACAGTGTGGAGCTTGTTAAAACTAGCAAGAGAAGTGAAAGGCAGAAAAAGATTATGTTCTCCCACTATAAGAATAGGCTTATGCTATAGTTTTATGTATGCGATGGTCTACTAAAAATATTAATGCATTTAGTAAGGAAGATAGCTTCTTTATCCTTCGTGTTAGCCATCTGTAGTTCTGTTTTTATACACATCGGAAATTATTTATTTATATTCTGCTATTGACGGGGCTTAGTGCTCATACAGCTCCTTGTAATTGTTTTCTTGGATGCCACCAGCGTTACCTGTAGAACAGAGAGTGATATTATGAACTCAGATGTATTTCATAAATAACTAAACCCCTTCTCTCTACTACCCTAATAGGATATATATTAATGTTGACATCCCAGAAACTTGTCCAAAAGCTAGGACATTAAAATGTTATGTTCCCAGTTAGTATTATAAATGCTCACTTCACAATGATGAGCTTCTCAGGGAATGCTCATAGTCCCCTGGGTGCCTCTAGGGTCAAGATTTCAACTATCAAGTATCAAGGAAGTGAACCTACTGAAAGTGTTAAGATACTGAATGACCCCATTTGTAGATAACTTGGCCTGATGTCCTATCCTAGTGGCACCTAGCAATAATTATTTTGCATATTTTGCATCTATCAACTTACAAAACAGTAATGAATGCAACTATGAGTGGACATCACTCAACTTTGACATGACCCATGGCTACTTATGCTTCTTATAAAGGTCACCTAGTATTAAGGAGGAAAACAAACTGTGCAGTTATATGTTCCCAGCTGATTGTAGGGTATAATGAACACCTAGGGACTCCCTAGTAGAATAGGGTGAACCATAAAAACCTAATGATGTTGATATAAAGGGACCCAAGTGAACAACTGCTTTTGAGTTCTCATATACTGTTTATAATGTATCTATAAAGTATTGAGGAATGTAAAGGAAATTAACACTCTAAATAAATAAGGCTGTCTGACATTGTCAAACTCTTTCTCCTTGTCAACAGAGAAAAAAATCTCTTGGTCACCTTTCAAGATGACCTTTTTTAAGCCATTGGACTACTCTTAAGGAGTGGTGCCAAATTCCTGCCATTGATAAAACCAGCTGATGTAAATGTATTACGGCTGTCAGTAAAGGCAAAATACATGCTGCTTATTTGTCCATATAAATTTTACTTTCCACATTAAGCAGAGAGCTTGGTTTATAGTTGGAAGCTGAGCATGGCCCTTTCCTGGTTTTAAAATTGGAAGGAATAAAGACTATTTCCAACAAGGTAGAGCAGCTGAGGCAGTGACCACCATGGAATAAGCATCCCACAGCAGACTGGGACCATGGGATGGAAGTAGTTTGTAAGCTTCAGAAGGTAGCCCATCACTACAGGGCATTTTATTGGTCTTTAACCTCTTAATGGCTGTAAGAATTTATTCCTAAATGATGGGTTTAAAAAATGCATCACTTATCCTGTGTAAGGCCTGTAAAGTGAGGGGAGAATAAGATCACTCGCTGGGGTATCTAGCCTCTAAATTCTTGGAATGCACTTGTTGATAATAGGTATGAAATTGATCAATAATATTTTCTGTTGAAGAGGAATGATATTATGAAACTCTCCACATGATGTCAGGGGAGTGAACTGCTTGGCATACGTTTGACATTTTCCAGCCATTCTAGAAAATATCTGATAGGTCACTTCACTATACTAAAGATGGAGTTTATCCAATGTCATCGCCATTTTCATATTTATAATATTTATCCAAAAGCAGTAGAAATGTCTTCAATGGGTTCTTGGGTGATTCCTGTGTATGTTGATCTTGTAGCTGGAACATTTCCATGTTCCACTTCTTCCATAAGCTGGCAGCCCAAGGCCTTAGATTGGCATGAAGGAATCCTTCAAATGTGTCTCACGGAAAGTGTGGCAAATATGTGTTCTGCCAAGCACTTGCAATTTCTATTAAAAAAAAAGACAAAAAAAAAAATCTGGCCATCTGCCATCTAGTATAAAAAGACAGAAGTCTCCAAACTTTGGGTGGGAGTGGAATCCAGTCAGGAAAAAATACACTCTAACCCATCATAGTCTGAATTTAGATATGGAAACACTTTATATATGGGAGATGGTTCAAGTGAGGTAGATTCACTGTATATTCTATGTATTTTGGTAGATTTGGCAAATCTTGGAGATTGATGAGTGAAGTGTTTAGGTGAAGAGGTAATATCTTTCCCTAGATGTGTCAATGACATTTCATTTTGTCAGGTTTTCAGAAATTGATCTGAGAATATTAGGAAGAAATGTCTTGACACAGAACTATCTTGTTAGTCAATAATGTAACTGAAGTCACACAAATACAAGAGTGCCTCTACTTTAATCCTGTACAAAGTGCAGGATATTTCTAACTACCACAACTCCTGCCACTGGATGAAAATACATTTTGTTGCTTAATTTTAGAATCACCCCTACTACCTCACATTCTGGGAAGGGGGGGGGGGTATTCAAGAGTTGTACCAGGGAACACCCTTTTTGCATCAGTATAGCAACACTTTTGTATTTCATTGCTGGATGAGCTGAAAAAGCATCTATGTCTTAGATCCATGAAATTAATTTAGTAAGCTCAGTGTACAATAAATGGGTCTCCTTCAACACTAGGATATCTGGGAACTGCAGTATAATGCATGGGCATAACTGGGCTCACTTGTCAGGGGACTTAATTCCATTTATGTTTACACTAAGTAACCTCATCTGCATTAGTAAGTACAGAGCGGACCTTTTTCCATGGGTATTGAGCTGTGTATGATATGCTGCTCTATATAAAATGTCTTCTGACTTGCTCTTTTACTAAAGTTCACATTTGCATCATACTCTTGGTGAGCCGTAAATGCATCATAAGGATAGAAAAAGTACATAATATAGAGAATAGAGACCAAAGCACAAAAGTTAGACAACTGCAATAGAACTATGTATTGACTATATACAACATAATATGCCCCTCAAGGTTAAGAAGTGTATCCAACCTCTGGCCCCCAACTTAATCTATCTTGGCAGAGGCATCTATATGCTATGTGCTAGCAAAGGTCAGACAAGAAGTACTACAGCCAAAGAGTTGCAGGATAACTTTCAGCTTAAGCAATGATTTGTACAGCTATGGGACTAATAGTATAGCAGGACAAAAATTACCAGTACTGTAAGAGTAAATTACAAAGCAATTGAGGTGGTTATTACAACTCCACAGTTCTATATTGCACTTCCTTTAATGGCTGAAATTAAATTCATAAAAACAGGTAACTTACTAAGTATTTGATAGTTAATTAAATCATATTAAGCCTAGAGACTTGCAAGAGCCTCTGTGATATTGATAGATCCAGTTTGGATATGAATCTGCATAAGTTGATCTATGCCTTTTAGGATCTGGTGAAACCTGGGTTGAACCATTTTCCCCACTTCCTTTTTTAGCCAGAGTAGGTGCCAGTTCATGGTGTCCATGGCATCTATATTCACTTTCTCCTTTAAGTGCAGTACAGCATCCTCCAGGTTATGAAATATGCATGGACACTCTCTGGGAGTGTTTTACAGAGATGAGTTGAATGCATTAAGAAATCAAACCAGTGGCAGCCAAACTTTCCTCTTTGCCAGAACTTGCTTATAGAAATCATTGTCAAAGTGAATCATTTGACCCATAAGGATTATGTCCTTTTCTCCCAGACAATTTGCTACATCTTCTCCTTCTGTTGATAAGAGAAGAAATGAACAGTAAGTGTCCTGGGGGGCATTTGTTTGTGGCATGGGGGCTAACGATCAATATGTACTTTGTAACAATAATTTGGGTGTAGCATCATATCTCAACATGGCTGGAAACCTTACCTGTAGAAAGTTAAGCATATTATTCTATCCTGCTCCATCATGCATTGGTAGTATTCTTACATTGTTCTGACTGCTTCTATTCTCCTGATTGTCAGTTTTGTCATTCAGGGACTGAGTGAAGTCTAAAAAAAGGCAACCTGGTATTTCATCTCATCTAAACATATTGCTACAGTTTGTGTAGACTGGCCCACCTTCCCCATGTCATCTGCAGCTCCTATCATTGTGGCTTTAATTTCTTTGACTTGCATTTTGCAGGGTAGTTTGAAACATATCCACTGAAACCTTTAGCTGGTTTATGGAGAAAGTGAGAAGTGCAATCTCCAAGGTCAATGGATCAAAAAGGTGGTGAGCTACCAACTCTGTTGCTCCATTGCTAGATCAGGGTATTATTGTAGCAGATCCCACCATATTGGATGTATTAGATTTGACAGAGGTATGAGACCACAGCATATCCAGATTAACTTTCACTTTAGTCATATATTTATTGGGCAGTAGATACTCAAATCTCCAGCAAACAGGTAACCTAACAACTGCAAGTCCCACAATCTTCTTCTGGCTTTTGCCCAGTTAGGGGTCGCCACAGTGGATCACCTGTCCACTCATGATTGGCAGTGGAGTTTTACAGTGTCAAGTTGCCAGCCCGGCACCCAACCTTCCACAGAAGGCACACATACGCACTCACACCTAGGGCCAATTTAGAGTGTCCAATCCACCTACAGCATGTCTTTGGGAGGAAACCAGAGCACCCGGAGGAAACCCACACAACCACAGGGAAGACATGCAAACTCCACACAGAAGGCACCCCAGCCGAGGATCAAACCGGAGAACCTCTTGCTATGAGGTGGCAATGCTAACCGCTGCACCACCACGGCCGCCCACAAAGTCCCACAATATTTATACTAATTTTATTAATTCTTTCCATGTGGGGAATCATAGATCCGTAAGTGTCTCTCTAAAGTTGAAGAAGAAATCAATGAATGCATACAACACTATAAAAGGGCATTGTCTGATTCCATTACTGCATGCAATTTAATTCCTTAACTAGAAGCACATGTATTTTAGTAATATGTATTTTATCTGTTTGTGACTGTGATATAAATCTGCATGACTAAAAAGTGTATTGTTGGTCCTTATTTTATATCTGACTCTGAAGTATGATTCCGTGCATTTATTCATATTTCCCCACATCTCGGCCATCCTGCAGCATACTTGTTATTACATTCCAGTCCTCATATAAATAGTTATACCATCTTGAAAAAAATAACATTTCTTTCATTATGTTATGAAATTTTAACTGAAGTCTCCATGGGAGCAAATATAAGCTATCGACTGTAAAACTGCACCTGTATAACCTTTAACCACCACATAACATCTCACAAGATGTCTTCCACCTTTAAGAGACAGACTGTAGAAATCTGAAGAGTTGCCCCCATTTTACTTATCCATCAAATGAAGAAAATGCGTCATATAAGCAATACCGTATTATGAAGGCATCATCATGCTTCTGAACATCTAAACCTATTTTTTGTAAAGTAACTTTCCAATATTTTAATCCTGTAAGATGAGTTCAAATTCTATTTTTCACTGGATGCAGTCTCAGTGACATTCCATGATACAAAACTCATCCCCCTCCTTAACATATTTAATCTCTGTGTCTCCATGTATACCATTTTTCATCCCTGTATTCCTTTTTTGTATCATACATTGTAATTGACCTTTCCTTAATAAATTCTCAACATAGTTTCATCTTTTCAGAACATAACTATACAACAGAATCATTCATATTGAATACTTATAATCACGTAATGCGTGCTCAGTAACAAAAAGACTTTCCACTTATTAAGCATTTCCTGAAAGTATGTGAGGGCTCCTCCCCCACCCCTCAGCCATTTGCTCACAGAACAACAGTGTCTCAATTTCCTTTATGTGTGCTAACACTTCACTAAATAGGAAAGTCATTTTTTGTTAGGCAATATTCTCAGGCATTTAGCATTCACGTAAGATATAAAATGAAAGTTCATCTTCCTATCATCCAAATTGCTTTGCTGCATCAAATGTGTTTCTGTCTCTGTTTGTATACTTTAAAAGTTAGAAAATCCTTATGAGGAACAGATCTCATAAACATTTTTGTTTTATTTTAAGCCAAACATTTTAAGAGTTTACTGTTTGCTGGTGCTTTCTGCATTCATTACATTTTCTCCTGACTCTTCCAGTCCTTTGAGTTCATATACACAAATGGCTTTCAGCCCATCCTATGAATTGGTAAAAGTCTTAAAATCACTAGAAAAATACACTCTGAATACTGCTGGATAAAACAATTGAAATATTAGCTTTCCTGTTTTAGATTATGTCAAAGATAATACTACTTCTTGTAAATAAACTACAGACATTTTCAAAAGGTGCTTGTTTAAAAACAATTTTATACATTTTCTCTTAATACCAGAGCAAATGCAAAAATCTGATCCTTCACTTTTTAAAATTCATATGACTTGTCTGCCTTGTCACTCCCATTGTGCCAGAAACAAAAAAATGACATACTTTCTCAGTGTTAATATGTTCAGCATGAAGTCCCATTGACCAAGCCAATTTATATTGTTCAAAGTCCACACAATCCAGTCCTTCCATTTTCCTTTTACTTCAGTAAAATGGATACTCTCCCATCATGCCCTAGCTTTAAAATCTACCAGGCTCTCCTTCGGCTCCTCTTATTCAGGTACAACATAAACATAGTTATCTCTTTTAACTTTTTGCTTTCTTTTTGCAATTACTCAATTGCTTCCCCATGTGAATTCCTGGCATCCATAATCTGTGCTTCTGACTTCTTAGTCTCAGCTATATAACTTGCAAGCAGTTCACTTACTTTACCAAATGTCACTTTTGAATATTTCCATCAGTTTGACCTGACACGTCAATCTCGCTCTTTCTTGTGAATTCTCCATTGAAGTTTCCACAAGCCGCATCAGTTGGTCTTTGTTCACTATATTGTCTGCCTTCATTGTCAACATTTGCTGTATGTCTGACTGCTTTTCTATCATTTGTACATTTCCAGGTCTATGGATGAAATTCAATACCTTGTTTCTTCTTTCTTGCTAGATGAGAAATGCTCCAGCTTTACACAGTTTTTTCAAAAGAACAACTAACTATTTTTGGAATAGTCAGAGAGCACATTCACTTATCTCTCTACCATCGCCTGAAGTTCATAAAGTCGCCTCATGAATTTTGTGTGTTTAAAGATGGAAACATCAAAAGTGTGATTATGTGGCCTCTTTGGGTCACTAGCAGGTGGATTACTATGGTGAATTAAGGAATGGAAAATCTACTACAGGGGTAGAATGAAAGATGTGAAGATAAGCTCTTTGTGGAAAGAAATAGATAAGGGAATGTAATATGGCTGCATGGAATATTAGCTGGCAAGGCAACAGGAATGGAGTTAGTTAAAGAATAGGAGAAGGACTGGAAGACGTGGAAGGGGATAATGTATATAATCAAAGCATTATAAACCAATGACAGATTACTAGCTGCTTTTTCTTTACTGCACATGTAGAGGGAACTTAGAAATCATTGCCATTGAATGTGGTAGATTCTGTGATACAGAAAGTTTCAGACATGTTTGAGGCAGCCTTAAGACTTGCTATCGTACACGGGTAAATTGGATGGATTAAGTATTTTATTAACTGGCTGCTGGGAATTTGTAGATTTATCGTTTTTTAGCCTCCTGCATTTTCTCTCATAATTCTGTCATTTAATTTTCATCCTGGGCCCTTTCCTATTAAAGACTACCATTCTTATATATTCTGTAGTCTAAATTGCCACCTAGTTACGATATACCGAGTGCCCTTGCCTCCATATCCTTTTAAAATTTTTCAGTCCTCCATTTTTTTATTCCCACTTCAAATTTTACCATCCAGGAGTATATCTGCCACCTGTACCTCTGCACATTTTCACTACTCATAATTTTTCTTTTGCAAATTCATAATTTCCTGGTTTTGTTTTAGCTTCTCATGCATTAAATATCATATAATTTTTCTTTCAAATAATTGACTTCCATACAATTATATGACATCCATTATACCTGTCAGATGCCGTCTTTTCTCCCGCCCACATAGTTGCTCAGTTTGCAGCACAGTCACACCTTCTAACATTAAATTTAATAATATGCTCCATATCCTTCTTATGAAGTTATGTTCTTCTATACAGATTTCTCTTATTTGTCAAAGTCATTACAATACTGTACTTAGCATATCTTTGTTTTACATAATTCCTAAATGTATTAATCCTTTCCTGAAAACAAATTTTAATCTAGTCTATTAATTAGGGACATTCTGAATTTCCCAAAACACTAAGGGCTATAAAGATATACTGAGTAGGGAACACTTAAAATATATACAAATAAAACTTCTTACAGTATTCTCATTAGTATCATGCATGCTTTCATTTTACAATAAAATGCATATTTTGTCCTCACTTCTGGTACTTCAAATTGTTTTAAACAAAAACATAAAGGTATCTTGGGAATATTTCATTTACTTAGAAGATTTACTGGTAAAATTCATTCCACTTACATATATAGACGCAAAAGTTCCATTCCTCTGGCAGTTTCAGCTCTGATACATTATTTGGATGCTTTTATATATCCTGCCTAGATAATCAGCATCTTTGATCTGTCTATGCAAAGTCACAAACTCCTTTTCTGTTTCAAATGCCATATTCTGCAGGTAGAGTATTTTATGAGAGATGTGTCTTCTTATTTGAATGCTTCAGCTGTTTTGCTACTTCCCCACCTAGTGAAATAATCATGAAATTATAGATTGAAAAGTTCAACATCAGCTGGAGGGCCTAATCACTTCCTTTAATTTATTATGTGTCTAGAGGATAGGATTTGCTGGAGAAATATCACATTGAAGTAATTTAATACATTTCTTTGGTGTAGGACCAAAGTAATAAATAACTGAGGATTTGCACCCAACACAATATATATGAATGACATCCATTTATCAGGGAATATAGAATGCTTGTCTCAGATGAATGGGGCTTATCTGTTGTCCAGATTTATTTCTGTTGGTCTTTGATATGGATGTTTTCAGTGTAAGAGTTTCTAGTGGACTTCATCACCCTTATGGTCCTCCACTACACCTCTAAGCCCAAAATGGCCATTGAGTCAAAAGTGAATTTTTTTTTTTTTGCTGCAGAATATGAAAATAAAGATAAGATTAGAATATTAGTATTGCCAGGGTTTTATGAGTTGGCTTTGTGGAAATATGAGTAGTAGTTGCAAGTATGTAAAACAGGCTCTGTTTAGCTGGAAGAATGAGAAATTAGACTACATTTCCAGATAAGCAGAGATGATGTTTTCTGTTTTTTTTTCTTTGATTGCAGATTTTATTTACAGTGTAAAAAAATCAATTAACAGACATCAAGTATTATAAGCAAAAATTGTGCTGTTTTTCACTGTACAACTTTTGTCCATAATACCTGGCTATAGTTACCGTGTATTGTCAAGCTTTCCATAGCAAATGTAAATAATGAACACTGTGATGGGAGTAATCTTCTTATCATATACTAAATCAAATTTTAGAGAATGTAAGGCAAATAGTTTGTTATTTTTGGAGTTAATTTCATCCCTAAGTACTGCCCCTTGAAATTGTCTTGAAACTTAAAATGTCTGATGTGACATCATGAAAGACTGTACTCACAATCCCTCACTTCTTACAGCTGTTTGTATTAGTATACCATTTTCCATGCTAGCTGCAGCAATAAGGGATTTGGTGATCATTAGCTTAGTATATAACTATGAACCTATGATATACTCCCGTTACTTGAGCAGCAAGTGGTTTGAAAACAAAACAATGATTATAACACTTTTTTGATATTTTAGTTTTACCGTTGACTCAGTTTCTCTTTATGAGCACGCCCACACAACAATATCAAGTTAATTGTTAGCACTAATGTACATATACATGCAAATCATTGTGGGTAATCAAAAAGCACCATATTTCTTTAGAGGAACAGTTACTTATTTACAGTATAGTTTCACTAATTAGCAGTATTATTAGCACAACAATTAGCACACTTGCTTTTGATGCAGATCAAAAGTGTGATCATTTATGTCCTAGTAAGGCAATTTGTCAGCTATTTCTCACAGGTGGAACACACATCCTTGAAAAGTTAATGTTGTTCTTGTGTCTTTTGGCTTTTCCTGGTTAGGGGTCACCACAGCGGAACTCCGGTCCGCTAATGATTGGCAGTAGATTTTTATGTGCTGAGTTGCCGGCCCTGATGCACAACCTTCAATGAAAGTACACCCATTCTTGCATGTCTCCACACAGAAGATGCTCTAGCTGAGAATTGAACAGGACAACGTCTTATTGTGAGGCGACAATGCTACCGCAACACAAAGTTAATACATTTGATTTTTATTAGTTTATAGGTGCATACTAGGCCAGCTGTCCTGAAAGGCTATTTTAAGTCTTGCCAATAACCTGGGGTTAGAATCAAACTTTGTACCTTATGTTTATAAGTTGAAGGCCTTAACCATTATGCCAAACACACCCTAAAGGAATATGAGCCATCCACCCTTTACATGAGAAACCCTGTTTTAGCCCACTGCACTAAATGATAAACAAACTGGCAACAGGTTCATAGTTACCAGGTATCTCATCCAGAGGAGGACAAACTCAGGACTGCAGCATCGCCACCCTTAAAGTACAAAACAGTATCAGAAATCCATCTACATGTTGTGGGAGTAGAATCCTCAGACTTCTGCATCAAAAGCAGGTGTGCTACCTATTGTGCTTCTAACACTGCTAATTAGTTAAACTATATTGTAAATAAGTAACTGTTCCTCTAAAGAAATATGGTGCTTTTTGATTACCCAGAATGCTTTGCATGTATATGTACATTAGTGCTAATACCTAACTTGATATCATTGTGTGGGTGTGCTCATAAAGAAAAACTGAGTCAACAGTAAAACTAAAACATCAAAAAAAATTGTAATCATTGGTTTGTTTTCAAACCATTTGCTGCTCAAACAACCGGAGTATATGATAGTTCCACAGGTTCATAGTTATATACTAGGCTAATGATCACCAGGACCTTTATAAGACTATCTGTGCAATCCAACTAATTTGTGTCCCTGTGTATCATGGCCATTTATTAGGAGGGGGTATGTTAGGAAGTTTCTGAAGGTTATGTGGGGTGGGGGGGGTCATTAGTTTGGGCATTACTGTTGGTCTCTGTCTATCAGAGACATGGGGGCCAGACAAGGGAAAAATTCTGATTTCCCATCCAAGGTCATGGTTATGCTTAAATAGAGTTGGGGATAGTCTCTGCTTCGTATGGATGGGGAGCTTGTCAAACAGCAGAGGCATCCACTGAGACACATATCTGTCTCACCAACATGCCTAATTTATGCCACAAGCAAAATTTAAATCTTTGGATCAAGTTGCCCTGATGCTGTTCATTTTGCAGATGAGCAAAAGATCTTTTAGAGTTGGATCCAAGGATGCCTTGTATGCCAGCCATAGATTGTCTCTCAGTAAGCTATGGGAGACAAGAGTATAGGGTTAGGGTTTTAAGCCAATCCATACAGGACAATGTGTTTATACTCTGGATTCTCCTGGTAAGGAACCTTTGCGGACAATCCAACTGTTGCATATGTCTGGTCAACTACATGCTGAAAAGGGCATTATACTAAATGATGGGTAGGATAACGATCAAATAAAGTGGTACTGTGAATTCACTATCCAGAAACGATATTGACTGTAAATCACAGGTATATGAGAAGTGTAACAATACGCTTTAAGAATGCAAAAAATTGATTATGTTGCAGTAATGACAGATAAATCAGCATACAATTTAAAATAAGGTCATAATCATTATGACGTTATTTCAAGATAGATATTAATTTATTAATGACTATTAGGTTAATAGACATCATTTCTCTTTTTTTTGTGGGGGGTCATTAAAATAGCAAAATGACAAGCTGGAGTCAATTGTTTGTCCATACTATGGTGTGCTCTGCTAGTGGAAATCCACCTGTTTTTGGGGAGCCCTGAGGGGTTCATATTACTTAAAATTGTTGCTTCTTAGAAGGTTTGCTTACCTGTGTATATTTGTTTGTCACTGTATTGAGATGCTTGTCAGAACAAGTCAGTAAGTAATATCCTTTAAAAATGATTTTGCTAGCCTACATTAACTGTGAACTGAGAACGTGTTAGTCTGGTGCTATAACAGAGATGTAATGTATCTTAGTATTAGGTGCAAGCATTCACGTTAGAGTGTTGTTTTGTATCCAGAGCTTCTTAGTAAAAATGTTTCATGCCATTCATACTAAGTTGTTTTATGTCTATTGTTTAATTGTTGGTTATGGGTTTTTGGAAGGTTCGTGTACAAATAAATATTTGTGCCTCACTGTCTCGTGCTGTTTGTCAGAACACATCAGCCTGATCAGTCTATAGTGTCTTTTAAAATGAATTTGCTGCCCTGTATTCATTATAGAACTAAAAGCTTGTTTTTCGTTACTGAAAAGCATGGCAGAATGTAGCACTGTGTTCTTTTGATGTCAGATATACACCTATGTTTCAGTTTCATTGCAACTTAAAGCAGCCTTTACGTTTTCACATGCACTTGCTGCTGAAGGCTCATTGTTCTGTTGCCATCGATGTAATAATCCCAAGTCTTGAATGTGCTGTACCTATAATTGCTCCCTCTTGCTGGTCAGAGCACAGTGATACTGAAAACGTTTGAAATAAGATTCTCAAATGTATCAATCTTGCTAGTTCTACAAAACACGGCTGCACCACTATTAAAAAGCGGAATGGCTTCTGATCACTCAGGTCATCCTGCTTGCTCAGAACTCCCACCTTTAAGCTACTTAGTGATAGCTACTGCCAATATTTAGCAAACAAGAGTGTATGATCCTTCTATTCTCTGCATAGTAATACTGCTATCAAATTGAATAGGACCCATTTCGCTTTAACCATCTGTGAAAGATCCATCTCAAAGCTTGCCATGCCTCATGGAATTTATTCCCAAATTACTGTTTTGTGAAATTCACACCTAATTCAAGAATATAAATGATCTAGCTTTAAACACTCCAGTAACCCTGCTTACCTTAAATCCACTGATCTCTTTTTTTTGTTTACAAATTTTCCATCCTTTAAATTTACCTGTCTGCTTAATATGTGTTCTGATGTAAACTCTTATAAAACACCACTGGAAAGTTATACGTTTTCAAAGCTCTACTTTCTAATTATTTACATTTAAGCACTGTCATATGAATTTAGTCTTCACTGTCCTTGTATCTTACCTCTCAACCTCTTAGAGTAAGAAATCTGGACAAAGCCATAAAAAGTGGTACAAATAGGGACAATTTTGAAATATTGATCTTACAAACTTAGAAATGGTGATAGAATAACAGGTTTTGCATTAACATGAACTTTCTGAAGGGTATGAAGTCTAAAACTCAAATGTCTGTCATTATTTTCTAATTTCAGTCTTTAATGATTTGTCACTAATTTGCCAGACAGTGACAATTTTATGAAAAACGGACCAAAAATATAAGGCAAAAATCTGGACATTCTGTGAAAATCTGTACAGTTGAGAGGTATGATTTATACTTATTATATGTTCCTTACATTTTCCCTATATACTTTCTATTTTGGGTAATCACTTTTTATTTCATTGTTATATTATCAGCTCTTTGTTTCACATTGTACTTCTGTGTGTGCATGCGCGTGTGTGTGTATGTGTATATATACATATATATATTCTTTTTATTTTTGTGTGTATCTGTATGTATATATATTTTATATCCATCTTTATCTATCTATCTATATATATATATATATATATATATATATATATATACATGTATACACACACACACACACACACACACACACACACACACACACACACACATATATATATATATATATATATATATATATATATATATATATATATATATATATATATATATGAAGCTACATTACTCAGGAAGTGTCTGACATGGATTGTGTACCAGCACACCAACCCAGATAACACGCATTAAATACATTATAAATAAATATATCGCTGCTATGCATCATTTAGACAAGTAATAACTCATAAGTATTCAGAAGTAAAGGCCAGTGTTATGTCTGTTTGTTATACATTATTGGGGGATTGCCTGAAAGTTTTGTATATTGCAGTACTTACAGTTATTGAGTATATTTTGTTGCTGTGATATTTCAGAGATGTTTTGTGCAATTTATCAAACAGGTTACAGTTGTTTTATTATTTATTGTATTACAACTAGCGTGCACAGTGAATATAATTTATGCACGGGGTTGCATGATTAAGCATTTTATTAATTTGTCAGCCCTCAAGTCCTTTAATTTTGAAACATTTTGATACTGTTTTTGATACAGTCTATAATAATAGTAGCTAGCAGTGATGAGGGTGAAGCCCTGATGTAGCTTTAGCTAGTAACTGATCAAATGCACTTCACAATGAAATGGTAACAGTTAAAAATATACAAAATGTGCAACTGACATTTAATATTATGAATACTGCAATACTGCTGCAACATAATGGTACAATGAATGCGCATTCTGTATCACACCTTTATAATTCTGTATTAACAATATTATTAGAGCTATCCCTGTAAAACTGAATATGCCAAGGGAAATGTTGATTTGCAGCTATATATCAAAGAGGTATGCCAAGATAGCTTTAGCATGAGCTCATATTAGGTGCATAGTATAGCTTTAGAATGTTGCGGGAACAGTGTAAGTATAGCAGAAAATAAATGTTTATCAGGTCAGTCTGTCACTATAGGTGCTTGTTATTCTGTGTGTCTATGACTGTGGTCTGGTTAGAATAACTTGCCCATGTATGTACTATTCGAATTTGCCCTGTCTGTTGGTGTGAATGTTCTGTTGCTTTCTGTCAAAGCTCATATATGAGAAACATCCTTTGACAAATACACCTAACATGTTAACAAACATGCAAATTAAGCCGTCCAGGCTGGTTGCTGCCAGTTTATACTGCTGACGTACCTCTGGACAAATGAGGGCTTAGGATGCTTGCACAGTATATACTTTCAGGATGATTTATCTGCTGAGTCATCTGCTAGGGCTGCCAAAAAAAATGTCTTAACTACTGCAGCACATGTACCAACACTCAGAATTACTTTTCAAGGAAGGCAAGGATGATGAAGTAAGCATAGCTGTTTCCTGGGGCACTAGATGAAAAAGGTAGTGTGATATGTAAACATCTCTAACCAGCTAGATGACTGCTCTCTCTCTCTCTCTCTCTCTCTCTCTCTCTGTCTCTTACAAAATTTTACCTCATACAACCACATAAATAGAATAACTGTGAGGGATGCAACAGTGGTTTCTAAAGCACTGCTTGTTGCCCTTCAGAATTTTATCTCTTACAGCAGCCAAGCACCAAGTTCCTTATTTATGCTGCAGAATATCATGTCATCACCTAATAGCTCCCGAGTACACAAAGTACAAAAGAACAGTGTAGAACCTTTTTAACAGTAAAAAATGGAGCCACAGATACTTTGGAAGTGTTAGTTGAAACCGCATATCCACTCTTTCAAAAAAAGTAAGCAAGCTGAAATTAAATACACGCACACACACACACACACACACACACACATATATATATATATATATATATATATATATATATATATATATATAGAGTTTCCTTCATAAGATCGAATGGATGGAAGCTCGAAATTCATAATCTCGAGACCAGAATCTCGAACTTCCATTCACTCGAAATTGTGAATGGGAGCCTTAAGTTTAAAAAAAATAAGAAGTTAACTTACCTTATTGCAGGGGTCCAGGTCCCCCTGTACCCTAGCAGTTTAAATGTGAATGTTCCGTGACCGCACTATAGCAGAGGAATGGAAAATCTTCAGTTTTGCGCTTACACGTATAGCGCGGAATGGGAGATTTCCCTTTCCTTCACTATAGTGCGATCTTGGAGTAGGTATATTTAAGTGGGGGGGTGTGGGGGTTGCAGGGGGGGGAACCCCCCTGCGAAAACATTTGAAAGGTATTATTTTTTTTTTGTCCCTTTCATATGTTCGAGTTTCTCTAAATTTGAGATTCTGGTTTCGAGTTTATGCCTTTCGAGTTAGAGAAATTCGATCATTTGAAGGGGAACCATATATATATATATATATATATATATATATATATATACATATATATATTTTTTGTGTCCAAACTGGACTAAATCTACACAACATAACTTGAATAAAGACACACCAAACCAGAAAGAAATTAGTTTGATATACTTATTTAACATGTATTAACTGGGTTAAGTGGACTGGTACAAGGACCCTTTTCATCCATGATCAGGCCAAGTATGTAAATACAGAGTATAAGCAAACAACAGGTAGTGTGAATGATCAGAGTGAAGTCTAACTGTTTGGCAGTGGTATATAAGTTGCAAATACATATTAATAAAAGAATGTAAAGCAAGTTACAAATTACACAGAAGACAAATAATCAGATATGTACAAGGATTATGGTAAGCACAGAGATTGCTTTTCATTTTTAAAAAAGCAGTTACTTACTGTTTACTGAGGGTAAGGCTATAAACAATGCAAACTAAGATTAAAAAGTGAATTAGTATAGCCCTCTCAGGGTAGGGATAGTTGCGTGCACTTGGGGACATACAGTTAAAGTACAGTTTCCCCTAAAGGAGACCAGGGAAACAGCTTTCTGTGCTTTGGGTTGGTGAGTGGGGCTGTTTGATGTCAGTGCCCTTTATGGAAGTGAGAGAACATTTTTTTTACAGGCAGTTCATTGCATTCCCACTTGCCTTGCACAGCTGGGGGTGTATGGGGATGTAGGGCTGCAAAATAAGATAAATCCTTAAACCACAGCCATTGGCTGGTTAGAATATGCCACCCCATGGCCCAGTCTTGCTCTTGGGGAAGAGGGAAAAATGAGTTAGCTAACTATGATGAAGCTGATGATTATCAGGCAGGAGGGGCAAACAAGAAAAAAGAAATTGCTATCTAGTTGGTTTGGATATATACATGTACAAAAGTGCCTGTGTACTACACCTTCTCCAATCCTACTCAAGTCCCTGAGGCTCTACCACTACTGCTATAATTATTAGTGCAGCCTCCATTTTGACATGCTATATAAACTGAATTTCTGATGTCTATCCTCCATTTTCTTTATTTTATTTTATTTTATTTTACATTTGTTGACCAGGCTAGTCTAACTGGATGTGTGTCCATTTTCAGCAGAGGCCCGAGGAGATAAGCTCCACTTAAAAAGATTAACAAGAAGATTAACATAAAATGATTAATATATAAATGCATGTACAGAAATTATTTGCAGATTATTACATAACATTTCAATCGTTGAATACAAAAATTATTACAGAACATTAGATAAATTTGCTAGAAACTCTATTCTCAAGGAAATGTTTTTTTTCTTTTTTTGGGTAAAATAAGGAACAGATATGGATTAGTCCATGAAAGTAAAAGTAATGGTTGAGAAATACTGGGTCAGCAGTGATGATGACAGCAATGCCATTTTTGATTAGTCTGGGTTTGTACAGGGGCATAACCAGTGTGTTTTCAGGTAAAGTTTAAATTTTTGTTTAAATAGTGATAAAGAGGACAGTGATGCCAGTTCATTTGGAAGTTGGTTCCAGTATTTTCCCAACAGCATTAGAGAACAGAGAGTCACCAGAGATATTGTTGGATATACTTGTGGATACTAGTAATTTCTTGGATGAGCGTAAAGTACTAAGGTTTTTATATGGGGTAAAAAGGTTTGATAGTATTGGAGTGCTAGTTGGTTGGAAGAGGGTTTTATGGGCAATGGCAAGTTGATTATAATGGAGTTGATTTTGTAGCTCAAGCCTGCCTAGTTGTTTCAGATTATGACAGTGGTGGTTCCTCAAAGAGGAAGATGTGGCAAATCTAGCTATGTTATTATAAGAGTTTGACAGCTTGTTGAAGTTGTTTTTAGTCAGATTTGTGTATATGGATGAAGCATAGAGGAGTGTGGAGATTAAATGGGTATGGGCAATAGAAGTTCTGGTTTGTGGAGTAAAAAATGGCTTTATCCTATAATGGGAGCCCAGTTTCCTATTTACAGTTTTTATAGTATTGTTAATGTGAGTTTCATAGGCAAGGCTGTTATCTATTGTTATACCTAGAAGTTTAGTGGTTAGGTCTGGAGATATAATGGTACTGTTATTAGATAGGACTGAGAAGTTTATTGGGCTGGACTTGCGGGTGGGTGTGAAGAGCAATAGTTTTGTCTTTTTGGGGTTCAAGAGGAGGCATTATTGTAAAAAACAGTTTTCTACTATAGTAAACATTTTCTGGGTTAAGAACTGGAGTTCAGATGAGGATTTAGCTGAGCAGATGATTGTAGAATCATCTGCATATTGAATACAGGTAGCTTGAGTAATTGCTAGGTGAAGGTCATTTTTATAGATTGAGAATAGGAGGGGACCAAGAATTGAGCCCTGAGGGACTCCTAGTGTAACGGGGAGATGTGAAGATAGGTTATTGTCCCAAAGCACAGCTTGTTGTCTGTTGTTAAGGTATGATTGGAACCATTGAATAACCAGTGAATCTAGGGAAAGGGATCTTAGTATATTTATAAGTAAATGGTGGTTGACCATATCAAAAGCTTTGGAAAGGTCAATAAAGAGTGCTGAGGACAGGATGTTGTTATTTTTGTTATGACTGATACTATCAGAGAAGGATAGGAGAGCAGTAATAATACTATGAAATGATCTAAAGCACATCTCTTGTGAGGAATTACTAGCTCAGTGTATGAATTATTTAAGGTGACTCTAGTAGAGTCATGTACTTGGATTTCAGTGTTATGTTTATTTCTTTGACAAATTGCATTATTGCTTTGTGTGCCTTTGAGTAACTGCAAACAATTTTAGAAGTACTATTTCAGTGGCAGCCTTGTGATTTTCCTTCTTACAGATGCATTCTCTACCAAATAATAGTACTTATGCTTGTCCACACACACACACACACACACACACACACACACACACACACACACACACACACACACACACACACACACACACACACACACACACACACACACACGTTTTTATTTATTTTATGTATTTGTCTTTGTTGACTGGGAAAGTCTGATTGGGTTTGGTCCCAGTTTCAGGGTAGGCCCTGGGAAAAAAGCGCCACATAGTTTACAAAAATAATTACATATTGTTTTTTTTCATTAAATTCAAAATGGAAAAATATATACACAATTCACAGAAATGCATAATTCTCAGATCTAATACACAATATGGAAATCAATGCAAATATAATTCACAGACTACATAATTTTCGGTACTTTTCCGTTATCAGGGCAACATGTCTAATCAGCACTTAGAATGTTAGCAAGTGGTCGCGCACTGATGCCGCTGATGTGGGTACACCCTTCACTGTAATCCTAACTGATTGTTACAGAAAACCTCAAACTTTATGAGGAATGGACCCCAAATATTTTTCAAAAACATGGAGATGCTGTGAAAATATAGACAGTTGACAGGTATGCTGATTGCTTACTGAAATGCATACAGAATATTAATGGTAATACGCATCATTTAAGAACACACAATAGTTACCTTTTTTCTTTTTAAAGTGGAATTTCAAGTAATATGAACTGTTTAAGGCCCCACAGGAGGTCCATTTCTCTGAAATGAGGCACACTTCAGAGGTCTTTGAATAAGCAGTATCACATGCCTGCAAGTGGTACTACGATCTTCCCACGGAAACTCCCGGGGTGTTCCTGGGATCATCCTTCAGAAATTGGATGGGTCCTAGGCTCTCTCTCTCTCCCTCTGTCATACAATGATGGTGTGTCTATTTGATGTAGCAGTCTGATGAAGTCATGCTGTATTGTAGTTACTGCTGAGAGCACTTACTGTTTTGTGAACATATCATTTCTGTGGGATGTACTTATTTTACATAAC